>NC_141555.1:23357392-23516142 GCF_021556685.1 Rattus norvegicus
AAAAATTGTAGCCATAGGTCAGTCCATGTACTTTCTCTGTATATTGGTCTAGTAATAAAAAGCTTTGGTTCATTGACATCATTGTTCTTATGGGGTTTAAAGCACCTTCAGCTCTTCTAATCCTTTTTCAAAATTTAACAACACGTCTGTTTTTCTCTATTTGACATGCTGTATCTGTGTCTCTCAGTAAATATCTATATCCAGTTCCTTGCAGAATGCACTTCCTACGTTCATCAAACTTATCTTTTTTCTTATTTTCTTATCTTATTTTCTTTTTTTTTGGCCTGATGTATAAATATATATGTTTGGTGGCTCTTACACCTATGAAGTTAATTGGAAAGTTAACATGGATTCTGACCAACTATGTCAAGAATAAAGAATTGACAATTTCAAAGAGACTCCCCAGTTTTCATGAACCTATTGAAGTAGACTTTATTTTTTCTCTTTTATTCAGAGTTGAAGACCAAACCAGGACCTTGTGCTTGCTAGCTCTACCACTGAGCTAAATCCCCAACCCTGAAGTAGACGTTTAACTGGTCCCCAAGCCATTCTTTTCCCTGCACATCATCCAGTATCTTACGTTTGGCCTGGAGAAAAATTCACATTAAATCATCCTAAACCCTCAAGTCTGGCCATGGGAACACTGGAAGCTACATTGTGTAGTACTGATATCGAATGGGACAAGAAACAGTATTCAATACTTTGCTTTCCTGATGTCTGATAATTTTTCGATAAAATAAGAACTTGTGAAATTACCATTTGAAGTAGGTACACAGAATTTACACTATTATACTTACTCAATAGCTGGGCCCCATTTGTGACCATATCATTGCAGGAAATGGTATTCGAAAACAGAATTTTTGAGAACATTGAGAAATATTTACAAAGTCCCCTATCAAGGAGTTTATAATAAGAAATTGAAATACAATATTCAATTAATAATACATCTGTAGGGAAAATACTGGCCATTGGGAAACAGACAAAACACAGAAAATAGAACTGTATGTCACAGGCTGAACCTGGGAATAAAAATATTATATAGAAGAATCTCCAACACTCCATGTTCCTAAATCTTTTTCATGCATTCCAAGCCCCACAACATGTAACCACTAGTGAAGCACAGATGTCTCTAGCTTTAGAGAAATGGAGTACATAAAGGTTTGCACTGTGTCACAGGAGACATACCTGGAAAGTGCAAACTTGAATGTGCTCAATGAAAAGAAAGGTGTTCATCAGATAGGCCATGACAGTTTTCAGTGACATCATTATTAGGCATTCTCTCAAAACTCTCTTGTAACCTGGAGAGCACTAGCTTCTGTGATGTCACAAGTGATGTGACTACAATTGCCTCTGAGATATTACTTCAGTATCTTTAGGGTTTACTAACTGGCCTCTAATTCAGAGCAAATTTGGGAGTGATAACAAAGAGGATGAAAGGAACAGAAATAGGGAGAAAGAATCTGGTCTTCTGTCTTGGTATAAAAAAACAAGGAAGAAATATGTGGTCCTTTGGAAAGCTCAGAGTCCTTTGTAGGAGTTGAGAGGTATTGCTGAAGACAGCCTTGATCTGAGTCTTCCACATAAGGGAATCAGGGCTGGGAGACTCTCCGAAGCATTTGTACTTGTCTGTTCTTTTCTGGACTTCTCTTTCCTTATAGTTCCATGAAGTCAGAGAGTTTATATCATTAATTTCTTTATACCAAAGTCAAGTGTTGTGAAGGGCATAGCTTTTTTCCTGAGACGTCATGACCTTTACTCTTTTTGTCAAGTAGAAAAGGTTCTAAGGAAGAAGGGAAAAACAAGTATTGTACGCGTGGCTCTGAGTAAACTCCTCCATGCTTTGGATACCTATTGTGCAGTTTGTGTCTGACACTGATATCTGGGATAGAGAAGTACTAGTAGTTGAGACTTCATCATCTCAGTCTTTTCATTAGTATTACTCTGAATAACACTTCAGATTTCTGCATCAATATGTCTTTTTACATGGCAGCTTTCTTTCTTTTATATCATTCTTTTTTATTTTATAGCAAAATTTATTGATTTTTAACAGGATGTTTCTATATTTACTTTTAAAATATTATTTCCTTTCCAGTTTCCTGCCCATAAGGTATCTACACGTTCCACTTCCTCTTTTTAACCGCAATGCATTCCCTAGAACTGGGAGACAAAGTAGGGAATAGAAGTGCTTCTCTTTCCAATGTTGCCCAAAAAGGCCGTCTTCTACCACATATGCATTTGGAGCCATAAGTTAGTCCATGTACTTTCTTTGTATATTGGTCTATTATGAGAAAACGCTGGTCCATTGGCATTGATGTTCTTATCAGGTTGAAGGCACCTTCAGCTCTTCAAATCCTTTTTCAAAATCTACCAACAAGAGGTTTGTTTTCAGTTCACTGGTTTGCTACTTGCATTCACTTCTGTGTTTCACGTGTTGTATCTGTATCTCTCAGGAAGTATCTAAATCCAGGTCCTGGCAGAATACACTTCTTCCTTCATCAATTTTATCTAGCTTTCTTGGCTGATGTATACAAATATAGTTTTGGTGGTTCTTACACCTATTTTGTCAAGTGGAATGTTCACATTTATTCTGCCCAACATTGTCAAGAATGTAGAATTAAGAAATGTAAATCCAAATAGACTCACTCCAGTTTTTATGAACCTACTGAAGTAGACATATATCTGGTCCTCAAGCCATTCTTCTTCCTTCACATCATCCAGTATCTTACTTTTGGCTTTAAGAAAGAATCATGGTAAAAGGTCCTAAACCCTTAAGTCTTGCCATGGGAACACTGGAAGCTAGATAGTGTAATCCTGATATCAAATGGGACTAGATAAACAAATTCAATAGTCCATATTGTCCTTTGCTTTCCTGATGTCTGGTTTATTTGGCTCGATCCAACGAGGCCTACCCTTCCTCTCTGCCTCACCTAAGCAATGGAAGATAATAATTATAGATATTAAGGATTATTTCTTTTCCATCCCCTTGTGTCCACAAGACAGAGAGAGGTTTGCATTTACTATACCAGCTGTTAATCATCTTGAACCTGATAAGAGATTTAAGTGGAAGGTCCTGCCTCAAGGCATGGCCAAATCCCCACTATGTGCCAGCTAAATGTGCAACTAGCCCTTGAACCTATAAGGAAACGATTTCCATCTTTGCTTTTGATTCATTACATGGATGATATTCTTAAGTGCCATAGAGATTTAACAACCTTACAGACCTCATATCCCATCTTAATCAAAACATTGGGACAATGTGGAAAACAAGTCGCTACAGAAAAGTTCAAATTGCAGAAACTGGCTTATTTCTGGGATCGGTCATTTATCCTGAAAAAAAAAAAAACAGTTCCTCAGAAATTAGAGATTCGCAGAGATCACTTACATAACTTATATGATTTCCAAAAATTATTGGGAGATATAAATTGGCTGAGACCATTTTTAAAGATTTCCTCTGCTGAGTTGAAACCGTTATTTGATATTTTGGAAGGGGACTCTCATATCTCCTCTCCGAAAGCATTGAAGCCAGCCGAAAACCAGGCCTTACAAGTTGTAGAAAGTGCCTTACAGGATGCTCAATTACAGTGCATTGATGAAACCAAGCCTTTTGATTTCTGTGTTTTCAAAACTATGCAATTACCAACAGCTGTCCTGTGGCAGAATGGGTCTTTATTGTGGATCCATCCCAATGCATTTCCTGCTAAGATTATTGACTGGTATCCTGATGCGTTTGCTCAGATTGCACTCCGCGGGTTGAAGGCAGCTATTACTCATTTTGGGAAAGAATGCAAAATTTTGATAGTACCATACACAGCCATTCAGGTTCAAACATTAGCTGCTACCTCAAATGCTTGGGCAGTGTTAGTTACTTCCTTTGCTGGACAGATTGATAATCATATTCCAAAACACCCGATCCTACAATTTGCTTTAAGCCAAGCCATTGTGTTCCCACACATAATATCTCAGGAACCACTTGTTTATGGGGTTGTAGTATATACAGACGGGTCAAAAACTGGTGTAGGTGCTTATGTGGTCAATAATAAGATAGTATCTAAACAGTATAATGAAACCTCACCTCAAGTTGTGGAATGTTTAGTGGTGCTGGAGGTCTTCGAGGCCTTCTCAGGCCCGCTTAACATTGTGTCAGATTTCTCCTATGTGGTTAATGCAGGTAAGGTTCTTGAGGTAGCTGGATTAATCAGGCCTTCCAGCAAACTTGCTCGAATTTTTCAACAAATTCAATCTACCCTTCTCAGCAGGAGATCCCCTGTATTTATAACACATATTAGAGCTCACTCAGGCCTTCCTGGTCCAATGTCCCACGGAAATGACCTAGCAGACCAAGCTACAAGAATGATTGCAGTTGCCTTGTCCCCCCAATTAGATGTAGCAAAAGAATTTCACAGACAATTTCATAAAATGGCTGAAACTTTATGCCGCCGATTTGCTTTGACTAGAAAAGAAGCTAGGGAGATAGTCACCCAGAGTCAAAATTGTTGTCAATTCCTGCCTGTACCCCATGTAGGAGTTAATCCACGAGGACTCCTACCGCTACAGGTCTGGCAAATGGATGTTACTCATATCCCTTCTTTTGGAAGACTTCAGTATCTGCATGTTTCTTTTATGTATCTGTGTGATTACTTGGCAGCTTTCTTTTACTTTATATCATTCTTTTTTTATTTTAGCAAAATTTATTGATTTTTACTTGGATGTCTCTATATTAACATTTAAAATATTATTTCCTTTCCCAGTTTCCTGCCCATAAGATCCCTAACAGTTCCATTTCTTTCTTCTCTAAGCAGCCTTTCTGCTGCATGACATTCCCTTAAACTGGGAGACAAACTAGGGACTAAGGACATCGTCTCCATTTTTGCCCACAAAGCTCATCCTCTGCCACATATTCATTTGGAGCCATAGGTCAGTGCATGTAAATTCTTTGTATATTGGTCTGGTATGCGAAGGCTCTGGTTCATTGGCACTGTTGTTCTTATGGGGTTGAAAGCACCTTCAGATCTTCTAATCCTTTTTCAATATTTACTTACAGGAGTTCCATTTTCAGTTCACGGGTTTGCTACTAGCATTCACTTCTTTATTTGACATGCTGTATATGTGTCTCTCAGTAAATATCTATATCCAGTTCCTGGAAGTATGCACTTCTTAGATTTATCAATCTTTTCTAGTTTTGGTGGCTGATATATATATATATATATATATATATATATATATATATATATATATATATATATATATATTTTGGTGGCTACTACACCTATGTTGTTAAGTGGAATGTTAACATGGATTCTCGAAAACTATGTCAAGAATGTAGAATTCACAAATGACAATGCAAATAGACTCCCTCCTGTTTTTATGAACCTATTGAAGTAGACATTTAACTGGTCCTCAAGCCATTCTTCTCCCCTGGCAATTATCGAGTAGATTATGTTGGGCTTTAAGAAAGAATCATGGTAAAACATCCTAAACACTCAAGTCTGGCCATGGGAACACTGGAAGATAGATCGGGTAATAATGACATCAATTGGGAGTAAAGAACCGAATTAAATAGTCCATGTTGTCCTTTGCTTTCCTGATGTCTGGTAATTTTGCGATAAAATTAGGATTTGGGAATTCATCATTTGAAGTAGGTACACAGCATTTACACTGTTATACTCACTCTATACCTGGGCCCACTTTGTGACCAAAATCATTTCAGAAAATTTAATTGGAAAACAGAATTTTTGATTACACATTGAGGAACATTTAAAAAGTCACCTATCAAGGAATTTACTATAACAAATTGAAATAAAAGCTTCATTCAATTAAAGTTCTGTAGAGGAAATACTGGCCTTTGGGAAAGAGAGAAAACGCATAAAATTGAACTGTATGTCTCAGGAATCAACCTGGGAATAAAAATATTTTCTAGAAGAATCTCCTACACTCCATGTTCCTAAATCTTTTCTACCCATGCCAAGCCCCTGTCTAACTTTCTGCATTCAGAGCATGTAACCACTATTGAAGCAGAGAGAAGTCTCTATTTTAGATTGATGTAGTAAGTACAGCTACATCCATTGTGTTTCAGGAGACATACCTGGTAAGGGCCCCCACGAATCTGGTCAATGTAAGGAAAGCTGTTCAGCATGTAGACCATGGTAGTTCTCAGTGACATTATCATTAGGCCCTCCCTGAAAACTCTCTTTCAAACCTGTTGAACACTAGCTCCCTCTGTTGTCATGACTGCAACTGCCTCTCAGATTTTCCTTCAGTTCCTCTAGGGTTTACTAATGGCCTCTAATTCAGAGCCAATTTGGAACTGAGAACAAAGAGGATGAAGAGATTGGAAATCTGGAGAAGGAAGCTGGCCTTCTATCTTGGTATAAAATACAAGGAAGAAATATGTGGTCCCTGGGAAAGCTTTGTGTGTCCTTGTTAGGTGTTGAGTGGTATCTCTGAAGACATAGCCTTTATCTGTGCCTTCCACATAAGGGAATCATGAGCCAGGAGCCTCTCAGAAGCATCTGGACTTCCCTGTTCTTTTGCTTCCTGGAATTCAGAGAGTTTATAGCATTCATTTCTTTATTCCAAAAGTGTTGTGAAGGGCACAGTTGTATCCCTGACATGTCATGGGCTTTATACTTTTTGTCAAAAAGAGAAAGTTACTAAGGTAGATGGGATGGACAAGTATTGTGTCCTCAGCTCAGAGTAAACTCTTCAATGTTTTGGATACCTATAGTGCAGTTTCTGTCTGACACTTCTATCTGGGAGAGAGAAGTGCTCTAGTTCAGATTTCATCATCTTAGTCATTCTATTAGTATTACTCTGACCATCATTGTAGATTTCCAAGTCAATAGGTATGATTAGTTAGCAGTTATCCTTTCTTTTATATCTTTTATTTTTTATCAAATTTTATTGCTTTTTTTAACTGGAATTTTCTATATTTACATTTAAAATGTTATTTCCTTTCCCAGTTTCCTGCCCATAAGATCCCTAACTGGTCCCCCTCCCCTTTTATAATGCTCGTTACTACCCCTTGACATTCCTTTGAACTTGGAGTCAAACCTAGGGAGGACCAAGGACTTCTCCTTCCATTGGTGACCACCAAGTCCATCCTCTTCCACATATGCAATTGGAGCCATATCTCTGTCCATGTACATTCTTTGAATATTGTTCTAGTATCAGAAAGCTCTGGTTCATTGACATTGTTGTTCTTATGGTATTAAAGCCCCTTCAGCTCTTGTAATCTTTCCTCAAATCTACAAACAAGAAGTCCATTTTCAGTTTACTGGTTTTCCACTAGCATTCACTTTTGTATTTGTATAATCTAGTTTTGTCTCTCAGGAAATATCTATATCTGATTCCTGACATAATGCACTTCTTACCTTCATCAATCTTGTGTAGTTTTGGTGGCTGATGTATATTTATGTACTTTTGGTGGCTCCTACAGCTATGAGTTTAGCTGGAATTTTAACATGAATTCTGTGCATCTAGGTCAAGACTGTAGAATCCACAAATTGCAACACCAAATAGACTCCATCCTGTTCCTTTGAAACTACTGAAATTGAGGCTTCACTTGTCCTCAAGTCATTCCTCTCCCTGCCCAGCCTCCTATATCTTATGTTTGGCCTTAATAACGATAATGGTAAAATATCTTAAATCCTCAAGTATGGCAATGAAACACAAAAGGTAGATATTGCAGAACTGATATAAAGTGGGACTAGGGAACCTAATTATATAGTCCATGTGGTCCTTTCCTTTATTAATGTCTGGTAATTTTAAGATAAAATAAGTAATTGGGAGTGTGTCATTTGAAGTATGTACACAGTACTTACACTGTTATGCTTACTCTATAGTTGTGCCCCCTTTGTTGCCAAAATCATTGCAGAAAATGGAATTGGAAAAACGAATTTTTGAGTACACATTCAGGAATATTATAAAGTCCCCTATCATGGAATGTACAATAAGAAAATATAATATAATATTCATTCCACTAAATGACTATAGGGAAAATCCTAGTGTTTGGGAAACAGATTTATCTGAGAAAATTAAACTATAGGCCATAGGAATGGACCTGGGAATAAAATTATTATCCAGATTAATCTCCTCCACTCTAGGTTCCTAAATATTTTCTACCCTTGCCAAGCCCCTGACTATCTTTCTCCATTCAGACCATGTAACCAATAATGAAGCCAAGAGAATTCCCTAGCTTTAGAGAGATATAGTATGTAAAGTTTTCCACTGTGTCACAGGAGACAATACTGTAAAGTGCTCCCTTGAATCTAGTCAATGTTAGTAAAGCAGTTCAGCAGGTAGTCCATGGCAATTCTCAGTGATATCATAATTAGGCCCTCCCTGAAAAATCTCTTTCATCCTGGAGAGCCCTAGCTTCTTCTGTGTAATCACAAGTATTTTCATGTCTTCAACTGCACGTCGTATATCCCTTCAGTTCCTCTAGGATTTACCAATCAGCCTTCTATTCAGAGTAAACGGCCATTTTGGAGGGAAAACAAATAGGTTGAAGAGATCAGAGATGGCGAGAAGGAAGCTGGCCTTCTGTCTTGGCATAAAAGAAAAGAAGAAATATGTGGATCTTGGGAAAACACCCTGGGCAGATGGCTTTAGTTCTTTTATTCTATGGGTTAACCAAGTTCATGGAGAAGATGCTGAACATCCTAAAGACCTTTTGGCAGATGGTAAAGTTTCTGTATACCCCTTTTTAGATTTCGATGGTCCTGGGGATTTTATGGCTGATGGTAAATGACCCTGCGTGTGTTATTTTATGAACTTTGTAGATGCTGTCCTTAGAAAAGAGGAAATGCTGTCAGTTTGTGAGGGCATCGCTCTGTTCTCTCATGATCGTGCGTGGTTTGCAGATCCTTGTAGCCACGTTTAGCCACCGTAAGCCTTGTTTGGCTATAAGGGATGGCAGGTTCAGTGCTTGCACTCTTTAAAACTCAAAGTCTTCACCAGATTCAAATTCGACGAAGTTTCGTCTAAATGATATTTCCACACCACACCTGTATGTGAATAAAATCCCAATTCTCCTAATCCTAACTCTCACTTCATCACTCCCCATCAACCCGACCCCCATCTATTTATGTTCTTTTTTGGTTCTTTTTTTGGAGCTGGGGACCGAACCCAGGGCCTTACGCTTCCTAGGCAAGCATTCTAACCACTGAGATAAATCCCCATTCCCTCCCCCACCAATTTATGAATCCACACTCCCTTATTTCACCACAAAACTGTCCTTTAACCCTGCACAAAGAGAAAAATGATTCCTATCGCCCCGTTCTTTACCTAACCTTTCAAGGTCTATGAATTGTAATTTAGTATTTACTTTTAAGTTAATATGCACGTGTGGTGGAATCCGTACTACCTTGTACTTCTAGATCTAGATTACCTGACTCAAGTTTTTTTTTTTTTTATGATTACACACATTTTTCTGCAAATTTCATAATGCCATTGTTTATATTATCTGAGTAATACACCACTACACAATTCTACAACACTTCATTAATTTTTGGTTGAGGAATAAACACATTGTTTCAAGTTTATGGTTATTATGAGTAAAGCCATGATGTATATAGTTTATCAGGTGTCCATGAGGTCGAATGGTAACTCCTATTGTGATTTGCCAAAGAGTAGTATGATTGGGTCTTTAAGAAGATTTATTTCCAACTTTCAAAAACTGCAATATTAATTTCCATTATAACTGTAGAAGTTTGCACTCCAACAAACAAAAAGTTTCCCCTGAACCACATGACCGATCATTTTTGTTATTACTCTTAGTCATTATGACAGCTATAAAGTAGGATTTCATGGTCGTTTTAATTTCATTTCTTTGTTGGCTAGGGAGGTTGAATGTTTCTTTTTGTTTTTGTCGGCAACTCCGATTGCATTGTGTAAAGTCTCTTCCCATGTGAGTTCCATTTTGTAATTGGAATATTTTGTGTACATCTAGGTTCTCAATTTCTGTATATATTGTGGATATTAGCCCACTGTCAGATGGGGAGTTGGTGAAAATCTTTTCCAATTCTATGAACTCCTATTTCCACCTACTGACTGTTTTTTGTCTTACGGAAGCTTTTCAGTTTCATGAAGTAATTTTTTTTTGAATTATTGATCGTATTGCTGGTTTATTGGTGTTCTGCTCAGGAAATTTTTTCCTGTGCTAATGCATTCAAGACCATTTCGCACTTTCTCTTCTACAATGTTTAGTATGTCAGGTTTTTTTTTTTTTTTTTTTTTTGAGCTCTTTCATCAACTTGGACTTCAGTTTTGCACAGGATGATAGATATAGTTATATTTCCATTTTTATACATGCAGGAATCCAGTTAGAACATAAATATTGTTGAAATGTTTTCTTTTTCCATTGCGCATTTCTAGTTTCTTCATGAAAAATAATGTGTTCATATTGTGTAGATTTATGTCTGGATCTTAGACTGGATTTCATTGATCACACTGTATGCTTTAATACCCACACCATGGGCATTAAAATTAAAATTTAAATTTAAAACTAAAATTTAAAATTCTTTATCTCTTTATCTTCACACTCCAGATTCATTAACCTCCTGGTTCACCCCCGGACTCTACCACATCCCGTACATCATCCCTGCCCTTCCTGCCTCCAGGAAGATGTCCCCACCCCACCCACCCCACCAGATCTCTAAAGTTCCTAGGTCCTTCAGTCTCGTGAGGGTTAGGTGCATCTTCTCTGACTAAACCCAGACCTGGGATCATTGTGCTTTTTATGCGTTGGGGGCCTCATATCTGCTGATGTGTGCTGCATGGTTAGTCACACAGTGTCTGAGGGATCTCGGGGACCAGGTTAATTGGGATTTCTGGTCTTCCTACAGGGTCACCTTCCTCCTCAACTTCTTCTAGCTTTAGCCTAATTCAACCCGAAGGGTCAGAAGATTCTGTTCTTTGGTTGGGTACACACATCTGCATCTGACTCTTTTTATTACAGCTCTGTAAAAGACCTTGAAATCAGGGATTCTAATAGGGTTAGATTTTCTTTTTTTCTTTTTTTTTTTTGTACTGAATCATTTTAGGTATCCAGGACAAAATCCTTTTCCATATACAATTGCATATTGTTCTTTTAACGTCTGAAAAGAATTATGTTGACATTTTTATGGAAATTTCATTAAATTTGTAGATTCTTTTAAGTAGGATGGCTGATTTTACTATATTAATCTTACCGGTATTATAAGCATAGGGTATATATAAAACTTCTCATACTTTCTTCAGTTTCTTTCTTCAAAGATGTGAAGTTTTATTTTATATTATTTTTCTTAGTTAGAGTTCTATTGCTGTGAAGACACACAGGGCTGATAGCAACTCTTGAATTTGGAAACATTTATTTAGTTCTGGTCTACAATTCAGAAGTTTAATACATAATGATTGAGGCAAGAGACTTGGTAGTGTGCTGACAGGAGATATAGATTAGGATTCTAAGCTATGCAAGGCACCCAGATCCCAAGGAAGCAAAATAAAAAGTGACATTTGGGGGTTGGGGATTTAGCTCAGAGGTTAGAGCGCTTGCCTAGCAAGCGCAAGGCCCTGGGTTCGGTCCCCAGCTCCGAAAAAAGAACAAAGAAAAAGAAAAGACAAGAGTGACATTGAACATGACTGGTGCTTCAGAAACATCAAAACTCCTCAACCCTCCCTGGCTGAATAAAACACTTCTTGCAAAAGAGTGAGCAACACTTGCTCTACATAAACCAGAATTCTTAATATTGACACTGCAGAGGAGCCTACTAAAACCATTTTAATTCCCACTCACACATTTTATTCTGTGGCTACCATAATTCAACTTCAAGGATCCTCATAGTTGATCACAGCATCTGTACTGTTTACAAGTTCCAAGTCCCTTCTGACACTCATGCAATCTCCTTACTGTAATTATCTGTAATATCAAAATGAAAATGTGATCACTTACTTTCAACGCAGTGACATACAATATACATTACCATTCCATAAGGCATGAAAATGGGACATAATATGGAAATACTAGGTGAACTAAACTCCAGGTAGAGGAACTCGAAACACTGAATCACTATGTTCTTAGTATCTCCACCGCTTTTCAATTTTATTGACTACAAAACTCATCTTTCTTTTGGGCTGAGTTTATTCTCCATTTGCAGCTTGCTTTGGCAAGTATCCATCATGACTCAGACATTACCAACATCTTAGAGTCTCCATGGCATCTATGTTTCATCCTCACAGTTTAGTACAGTGACTTCTATGGATCTTTGTTCAGGGTTACCTATGCCATAACCTAGGGGATATTTAGTTGCTTAAATCACAGAGGGAGATTACATAAGCCTATTCTTGCATATTTAACTCTAAAGGTATAAGCATTTACCCAATGTTGTCAAGATTTGTTATTTTCCATTATTGGGACCTGGATTATTGATCAAGTACAGTTTTACCAGCCCTTTTCTTTTGATGGTTTCCTTCTATATTTAATCATGACTGGACTTTAGCTGGCTCTGCAGAACAGGCTGGTTTTGAAATCACTCAGCTACCTACTCACCTCCAGGACTGGAATAAAATGCATGTAGCAATACAGCTATTTTAAAATTTTTAAAAATTCTTTTTGAAAAGTTGGAAGATTAACTGTGTGGTGTCTTGCTCTGAGGTTACCATTCCCTTTCCAGGAAGATATTTTTCTTTCTCCTTCTTCTCCCCTTTCTCCTCCTATTCTTCCTCCTCCAATTCTTTTTCTTCACTATTATTATGATTTACTATTATTGTTGTTGTTGATTTAGGCTTTTTTTTGTTTTGTTTTCTTTTTTTTCTTACAATCCAGTCCTTATCCTCCTCCAGGCCCAACCTCCAATGGTTCCTCATCCAATTCTTCCTATTCTGTCTTCAAAAGAATGTTTACAGAGCCCTATCCACCAGAGCTTTTCTAAGGAACCTCCAGACTGATTTCCAGAGAGAGTGAACCCTCTTACCATCTGACGAACAAAGGAGAGTGTACAACTATCTCTCCATTCTCGCTGGCATCTGCCTTTACCTGAGATTTTTATCTTAGCCATTCAGACTGGTGTTCAATGGAAAATGAGGGCTGTTTTGGTTTGCATTTCCCTGATAACTAAGGATGTTGAACATTTCTTTATCTACTTCTTGCCATTCAAAATTCCTAACTGAGAATTCTTTGTTCAGCTCTGTATCCCATTTTTGATAGAGTCATTTGAGTTTCTGGATTCTAACTTCTTGATTTATTTGTATGTATTGGACATTGGTCTCAACTATCTTTTCTCAATCTGTTGCTGGATGGTTCATCCTAAGGACAGTTTCCTTTTTGCTTACTGAAGATTTGCAATTTTACTACGTCCCATTTGTCGACTCTTGATCTTAGAAGAGTTTAAAGAAATGATGTGGGAATTATTCTGTCATTTCCTCAAAAAATTAAATATATTTTGATCTGAGGACACAGCTATACAACTCCTTGGTGTATACACTAAAGGTGTTCCAACATATAACAAGGACGCATGCTCCATTATGTTCATATCAGGCTTCTTTATAATAGACAGAAGTTGGAAATATCCTACATGTCACTCAACAAAGGAATGGGTACAGACACTGTGGTCGATTTCCAGAACAGATAGTTACTCAGCTATTAAAACAATGACTTCATGAAAATTTTAACAAAATGAATGGGAGTAAAATATATCATCCTGAATGAGGATACCTAATCAGGAAAAACACACATTATATGTCCTCACTGAGAAGTGGATATTAATTCAAAACTTGGAATACAAGATTCAATGTACAGATCACATGAAGCTCAAGAAGAAATGCCAAAGTGTGGATTTTTCAGTCCTTCTTAGAAGGGGGAACAAAATAATCACAGAAGGAAATACGGACACAACGTCTGGAGCAGAGACTGAAGGGATGGCCGTCCAGAGACTGCCACACATGGTGATCCATGCTACGTGCAGACAGCAAACCCAGTAACTACCGGGGATGCCAAGAGTTGCAGGCTGACAGGAGCTGTCACCCGATCGGCCCTGTCAGAGCCTGGGAAACTAAGTGTCAGATCCTTGCAGCCACACACTCCACAGAGAATGGGGTCCCAATTGGAGGAGTTAGGGAAAGGACTGACGGATGTGATGGAGTTTGCAATTTCATAGGAAGAATAGGATCAAACAACCAAAACTCCCAGGGAGTAAACCACCAACCAAAGAGTACACATGGAGTGACCCATGTCTCCAGCCGCAAATGTAGCCGAGGAAGGCCTTGTTGGGCTGTAATAGGAGGAGAGGTCCTTGCTCCTATGGAGACTTGATGCTTCAGTAGAGGAGAAGGAGAGTTCAGGGAGGCTAGAGGGAGTGGGTAGGTAGGGTGCGAGAGCAACCACATGGAGTCAGTGGTGGGGGGATGGAATCGGGGATATTTGGAAGGAAACCAGGAAAGGGAATAATATTTGATGTGTTGATAAAGAGAATGTGCAAGAAAAAAAAAGAAATTATTCTACTAAAAGTATTCATTATATTCAGTGTGAGCCCCATCAAAATCCCAGTACAGTTCACAGATCTTGAATGGACTAATCTCAACTTCAAAAGGAATTAAACACACACACACACACACACACACACACAAACACACACACTCACATACACACACTCACACACACACTCACACACACTCACAAACTCACACACATTCACACACACAAATACAGACACATTCACACACAAAAATACAGACACATTCACACACACTCACACACACACAAACACACACACTCACACAGACACATTCACACACACAAACACACACACTCACACACACAGACACACATACATACACACACAATCACATACACACACACAAACACACACACTCACACACACTCACACACACATTCACACACACACTCACCCACACATTCACACACAGACACACACACAAACACACACACACTCACACACACTCACACATTCACACTCACACATGCACACACAAACACTCACACATGCACACACAAACACACACACAAACACTAACACATGCACACACAAACACACAGACACACTGCAAGAGAGTGGGGGAAGGGAGGGATTGATTGAGGGAGAGAGAGAGAGAGAGAGAGAGAGAGAGAGAGAGAGAGAGAGGACTGGATGTTTAAAACACTGCGATATGGTAAGATTATGGCAATGGCACAAAACAGACACAGTGATAAGAGGAATTGACCTGATATCACAGACATAAATTTACAAACTTATGACTGATTTCATCAATGTCTGCACGCAGGAGAATTATAATAGATTTATCCTTATCCGGCTGTAAAACACTCAACTCCAAATGCATCACAAAATGCCATAATAAGCCAGATATACTCAGTATGATAGGAGAGTATGGAATGGATAATCATGAACTCATTGACTGAGGAGACATCGTTCTGAACAAGACTCTATTATTGAAGGAGCTAACACCAAAATTTAATAAAATTGGGACCTCTTTTATCCAAGAAGCTTTACATGCAAAAAGACACTGTAATTAGTCAATTCAAAAGCCTACACAATGGGAAAATATATTTAACCAAAAATTCTTCCTATAGACGACAAATGTACAAAGTTGTAAAGAAACAAAAAAGATGGTATTCAATAAAACTATGCAAACCTTTTCATTCTTTGGGAAAATCAGTGTGGAGTTTCCTCAGAAAATTGGGGAGCAATTTATCTCAGGATCTAGCTATACCACTCTTCAACATACACCCAAATCTAATATCATAATATCAGAGAGACACTTTCTCTACCATATTTAATGCTGCTCTATTCCCAATTGCCAGAAATTGGAAATGAGCCAAATGCCTCTCAGAAAAAGAATGAACAAATAAAATTTGATAATTTACATTTTCCATTATTACACATTTGTTAAAGGAAATGGCATCATGTGATTTGCTGGCAAATGATGGAATTGGAAAATTAACATCCCAAGTTTTGTATCCTCAACCCAGAAATACAAGTATGTCCTATATCACCTACACATGGATATTAGGTGTTAAGCAAATGATAATCAAGCTTCACTGAATGTGTCATAAGTATTTTCTAGAATAAACACAATTAGAGATTTTAAAATGGAGATTATTTCTACATGGGAAATATGATTTATCTTTTGCAAGACAGATGTTTTCCTACTTATTGAAAAATTAGAATAAATCTGGACTTCAAATTATGTAATTTTGAAAGGAGTTGATATCTAAGAGGTAATCCAAGGTTTGATATGAAAGAAAATATAGAATTAAACTTAGGCCTTCTTACATCTAACCAGAAGCAGTGTATCATGGAAGACATATTCCATTGAACCTCTCACACAAAAATCAGAGTAATATAAGCTGACTATAAACACTTACATCACGATATAATCATTATCAACAGCATAGTCCAGAATGTCCTTCTGTATGCCTGATGTGCCAGTTATGGCTGGATTAATGAATTTATGAAACTTTATAATATTTTATTTTATTAATTGAAGCTTCACTTAATTACATGTGTACAAAATTATCAATCATTTCAATATCTTTTAAGAAGTATTAACATATGATAGGATGAAGCGAGTGCTAATATTCCTATAAATTATTTTCATTTTTGTATAAAAGTGTGACACACATGGTGTTCTCTATGAAGACCAGAAGAGAATGCAGGGTCAGTTGAAGATAGGGTTGTAAGATGTGTGAGCCAATAAAAGTCAACGTTAGGAACCAAACCAAAGTCCTTTGGAGAGGGAGGGAATGCCTAGACAAGATAACCTATGGATGTTATTCTTTATACACAAACTAGAAATATAAAGATTCAGGAGATTTTCAAAAGTGTATGCATTCTTGTATTTCTTCTGTTTTGTTTTGTTTTACTGTGTTTTGTTTTAAAAACTTGACTGAACAAGACCAAACAAATTGGGTATAAGTTCAAAAACTTTGAGTTATTTTGTAATAATAATTTAGCTAATTTATTAGGTTAATAATATTTATTTACAAATTAAGTAGATTAATCTAGGCTTTTCTCTATAAATTTTCCTCTATATTGATAGCTGTGTGTCATCCTCTGTATCCTTCAAAGCTGTCTGGCTTCACAGAACTGTGTGAAGATTTCTGATTCTCTGGGAGTAAAGCACATTACAATTCAAAGTTCCTTGTGATTTTTTTATCTGTTCAGCTATCAGGATCTCAGTGTTAAAGAAGTCTCCTTGCTACCTTTTTCATAAGGAACCTTATGATTAAAAAAGTAAGAATTCACAATATTTAAAGATTCATATGGATTTAACAACATTATACACCAGTATCTTCTTATGCACATGTTTATCTATCTCTCTGTCCATCTGTCACTCCATCTGCCATCCATACAAATTTCATTCATTCATCCATCTATCCACATTTCTTTCTTTCTTTCTTTCTTTCTTTCTTTCTTTCTTTCTTTCTGTCTGTCTGTCTGTCTATCTATCTATCTATCTATCTATCTATTTATGTATCTATCTATCTATCCATCCATGTATCTGTCTTCTATCTCCTCTATATCATATTGGTATGTCTTCATGTATACGAATATTCATAGTTGTGAAATGTGGTTCCATCTGTGTTCAAAAATTGTGTTTAAAGCCACAGGGAGAGAAAATGAAATGCACATTTCACTTTGCCAGATGACATGTGCCTTAGAACATTGACATCAAAATGTTCCTTCAGCCTGACAACTACAGAACCCTCAGACTTCAGTGGTTTTATATCCCCTGCAGTCACCAGTTTGTGGTTTAGAGTCAGGAAGG
Source organism: Rattus norvegicus (assembly GCF_021556685.1). NCBI lineage: Eukaryota > Metazoa > Chordata > Mammalia > Rodentia > Muridae > Rattus > Rattus norvegicus. The sequence goes on from NC_141555.1 coordinate 23,375,153, forward strand.
CAAACGAAAATTTCACATTGTTTGATAAGTTTTTCATTCAAGCTCTAGTAAAAAGGGAAATATTAATATAATTTGATTCTCAGGATAGACTTAGGATATCATGATGTGTTTTGTCTTGATAATTCAAGATCACATCAAATAACTCAATTCAGCAGTGGTCTCTTGAAAAGGTAATCAATGTAGGACTATTCAGTACCAATCTTCTACAGAAACAAAGTTATAACCTGGAGAGGGGTATATTTTGAGCTACACAGGAGAATAATTTCTGTAAAGTTTTAAAAACTGTACAAGTTAGATATGAGGATTACTTTATGCTCAATCCACTCACTTTACCCCCACGACTGTAGATCATTTTATTAAGCAACTGGTAAATCTAACCCACAATCTAAGAATTCTCTGGTTTTCAAGAAATTGTTATGGTTTCCAAGACACATTGTGCTCTTTGGAATCTAATGATCAGAATTTAACATTCACTCAGATTACACTTGCACAACTTTCCTCTTATGGTAATTTACCAAAATTTTTGCATGAAGCTGAGGTAGTACTATTTTTTATACATATCTTTTCATTATTGCTTGATGTGTGTGATATTAAATATTGGCTGTTCTTTCTTTAATCATGTGAGTCTTAAGTCCTTTCTAAGTGAAACCTATGACATTTCTGTACATATCCGTGAAAGATGTAACATGTATTGTGGGATGAATTATAGTCACTTGAGGAACTATATATTTTAAATATCCATATTGAAAGAGCACAGAACAGTGAAGAAATCACAAAAACAGAAGCCACTCGCTTATTTCTGGTTACAATTTTATTATGAGTAAGAGAGAAAAATTTTCAGAGGCATATGGATAATTTCAAAATATAGAGAAAAGCAACAGGCTTGATATGATCACATCTCAGACAAACAAGGAAGACTATCATAGGAAAGAAATTTAGATATGTTGGTCACAAAAAAGGACTCAAAAGAGAGGAGGTGGTTCTAGCACTTGTTAGGAGTTAGTACACTGAAGAAATGGACAAGCAAGTGGGAAAATGTCTATAAACAAGATGGGGAATTTTAAATTTATAACATGTATGCTTACCCCCTTCAGGAATAAATAAGGTGAACATGGAAATTGGTATCCTAATATGAAAAAGGCAATAGAAAACCATTTGTCCCTTTTTCCACAGTCAAGAAAATATCTTCCTTTACTGGAGACGACCAATTTCACAAACTTATGATGAATGCCTGTATTTTTCATTTTTGTTGTTGCTGTTCTTCTTTATTTGTTTGGTTGGATGTTTGTAAATATTAAGAATCTTTCTTTACTGCATCTTGAGTTGGACCAAACTTGGCATTTCTGAGAATGTCCAAGAGACCTAACTTTTTTAAATCAAGATAACCTGGTTATTTTCAACACATCTACAATGTAAGCTTACAAAAGTTTAGTTATGGCATTTTCTCAGAGTAGCATATCTGATATCTGACACACACACACACACACACACACACACACACACACACACACATATATATATATACACACACACATATATGTATATATACACACATTAGGATTTATAAAAGTTTCAAATATCAGTTATAAAATAGCAATGCAATAATTTTATTGGGGGTAATCACCACCACTTTAGGAACTGTATTAAAGTGATATAGCATTTAGAGTTTGATAATCATTGCTCTATATCCTACCACCTACACTTCTTTCCACTATTCCCATGACACATCTGTAAAGGGTCACACTTCTGTAAAGACCCTCCTTCTTCAATACGTTCCCTATAGTTCCCTTCATACATGACATATTTTCTGTTACATTTTAAAGCTGTCAATAGCTCAACAGAATCATTATTGTACAACTGAATCTGCATTTTAGTACCATTCACCCTTTGAAATACAATATGAATATTGGTTTTACAACTTACCCATAGAATACTTGTTCTGCTAGGTGGAGCTCTGTATCAGGAAAATTCTTTTTCCCAACATGGACACAACTGAGGAGGAAGATGTAGGAGAAGAAAATCGAACCGTGGTTTATCAAGGCACTGCGGTTATCTGAAGAGGCTGGAAAAGAAAGAAACCATATCTGATGCCGTTCAATGATGTTTTGATTGTATCCAGTAAACTGCAAGTATACGCATCATGCCTTCCTTAATACTAGAGGTTACACATTGGAAAGGTCGTAAGGTACAAAACTATTTATAGTGTCCTTTATTTTGAGATTATAATTAATCGACTATCCTGCTTTTTCCTATGCCATGTCCTTCCATATACCCTTCCTTGTTCTTTTAAAAACATGGATTTGTGGTCATCTTATTTCTTTTTCTTACACATTATTTTTATATGGAAGCTAACATAAGGTACACAAATATAATAGATATGCATGGATACATATATAGGTACAGTTTCAAATTCCTTAAATATAACCTGCTCAGTCAATATAATATTGCTTATATTTATGTTTTCAGGAATGTATATTTGTGATTAGATAAGCAATCCAAATGACAATCTTAGGGGGGATTTCCCTTTTTCTCAAGTTTCCTTAGAGACATATGCTTTTTGAGTAGTGTTGATGCTTACTGGATTACCCCTCTATATGTCTCAATTCATTTTGACATATTTTCTGGGCACATTTTAAAAATCAATTGATTAAGGAACTACTCTGTTGTTTGGATTTGGTGAAAGATTAGCAGGAAGCTACCAAGGAGCCAGTAATGCTAACATTAGCCCACAGTCCTAGCATGTATTACAACTAATTTAGGAGTATTACAATTCATAATGGCAGGCCTGTGAGCTATACAGTGACATATTTCTCTACAGAAAATATTAAATCATAATAAGCTGGGCCTTCTTGCTCGCTGTTTAGAGTTGATTACAGAAGCAAGATGGTTGTTCAAAAGGGGCTACACACGTAAGCCTCCTAACCGCATAGCTTCCACATTAGAATGAAGAGACAGGAAGTAGCTCCTATCTCTCCACTAACCAGGAAACCAGCAAAAAGTCTTGCTGGGTTATTCTGCAGACACTACAGAAAGCTGATGTGTTTGAATGAAACATTTTACTTAATTATATTAGAATTTATGATCATAGATATGTTTTTTGTGACCACATAATATATATTCTCCACTAGTCATGAATATAGCTTTCATATTATTCTAGAAGATGTGATGCTGGTATTACTATTATCCAGTAAATATCTTAATTGCTGTTCTCATAAGTACATATATTTATTAGACAAATATCAAATAAACAGTATATTCCATTTTGGGGGGCAAGAGATAAATTTTCTCAACATTAGTGAATCACTTTCCAGAATATCCATTTCGGAAACTGTGAGAAAAATAAAATATTCATGTGAGAGTTCTTCTATACATTATAAATATACCAACTGGACAAGTGTTTCTTGCAAATCTGATCAGTCATGCACGATCCTTCACACAAAATGGCAGTTAGTATCAGAAGCACTGTGAAAATAAGGGAATGGATTGGTTGTCTATCAGTCTGTCCATGTTTTTTGTTTTTTTTCTACTCAGCACCATTTCTTTCCACAACGGAAAATCTCCCCATTTTATTTTAAAAGATAGTAATCAACTCTTCACAAATGTAAAAATAACAACCTGATCATTTGACATTTACGTGTAGTTGATGGAAGGAATTGAATTTAACAGTGTTGAGAATAAAGGAAAGAAAAATGTTTTGTTACTTTTTCTTTTTTTTCTCCATCTTTATTAACTTGAGTATTTCTTATTTATATATCAATTGTTATTCACTTTCCCTGTTTCCTGGCCAACATCCCCCAACCCCTCCCCCTCCCTTTGTCTATGGGTATTCCCCTCCCATTCTACCCCCATTACTCTCCTCCTCCCAACAATCACGTTCACTAGGGCTTCAGTCTTGGCAGGACCAAGGGCTTCCACTTCCACTGCTGCTCTTACTAGGATATTCATTTCTACCTATGAAATTGGAGCCCAGGGTAACACCATGTAGAGTCAAGCTCTGGTTCCTTGGCATTGTTGTTCCCATGGGATCTCAGGCCCCTTCAAGCTCTTTAAGTCCTTTCTAAGATTCCTTATACGTGGGTCCCCTTCTCAGACCAGTGGTTTATTGATGGCATTTGCCTATGTATTTGCTGTATTCTGGGTGTGTCTCTCAGGAGAGATCTAAATCCAGTTCTTGTCAGCGTGCACTCCTTTGTTTCACCCATCTTATCTCGTTTGGTGGTTGCATATGTATGGGCAATATGTGGGGCAATATATTAATGTATTACATATGGTCCCTTCTATATGTAATATATATGTACTTCTTTATGTTGAAATAGTAAGTAAAACTATTTTTAAATTCTCATTCACATTATGGAAAGAAGGTTATCAAGCTTATAAGAAGTGATTATCATTATTTACATTTTCAAGGAAGATTATCTCTTAACAGGCATTGACATTAGAGGTTTCAGGGTCAAGCATTTCTTGATATTTTGATATATATTTTATATATATATATATATATATATATATATATATATATATATATATATATATATGTACATTTAGATGTTTAAATGGTGAATGTAAAATGTAAATATAAAAGTCTCAGTATAGAGAGAGAGACCCAACTGCCTGGTCAGGTGGGCACTCCTGAGGCTGCAGAGCGGAAGAGACCACCAACACTGCCCACCCCTGCCCACATCCCTGGCCCAAGAGGAAACTGTATAAGGCCTCTGGGCTCCCGTGGGGGAGGGCCCAGGAGCAGCAGGACCCCTGCCTGAGACACCACCAGAACTTGAAGGAAACAGACCAGATAAACAGTTCTCTACACCCAAATCCCGTGGGAGGGACAGCTAAACCTTCAGAGAGGCAGACAAGCCTGGGAAACCAGAAGAGACTGCTCTCTGCACACACATTTTGGATGCCAGAGGAAAACACCAAAGGCCATCTGGAACCCTGGTGCACTGAAGCTCCCAGAAGGGGGCGGCCCATATTTTCCTGGTTGCTGCCGCAACAGAGAGCCCGAGGGCAGCACCCCGTGAGCGAACTTGAGTCTCGGGACCACAGGTAAGACCAACTTTTCTGCTGCAAGAAAGCTGTCTGGTGAGCTCGGGACAAACGGAGGCAGAATTCCTCTAGGACCGGGCACGTCCTGTGTTTATCGTAAGTCCCACACCCATGGATCCCGGCCTGCAGCGGCTCTCTGCTCCCAGACCCCGTGAGAGAGAATCCCAACCGCCTGTTCAGGTGGGCATTCCTGAGGCTACAGAGCAGAAGAGACCACCAACACTGCCCACCCCTGCCCACATCCCTGGCCCAAGAGGAAACTGTATAGGGCCTCTGGGCTCCCGTGGGGGAGGGCCCAGGAGCGGCAGGACCCCTGCCTTTGACACCGCCGGAACCTGAAGGAAACAGACAAGATAAACAGTTCTCTGCACCCAAATCCCATGGGAGGGAGAGCTAAACCTTCAGAGAGGCAGACAAGCCTGGGAAACCAGAAGAGACTGCTCTCTGCACAAACATTTCGGACGCCAGAGGAAAACACCAAAGGCCATCTGGAACCCTGATGCACTGAAGCTCGTGGAAGGGGCAGCACATATCTTCCTGGTTGCAGCCGCAACAGAGAGCCCGAGGGCAGCACCCCGCGAGCGAACTTGAGCCTCAGGAGCACAGGTAAGACCAACTTTTCTGCTGCAAGTGACCTGCCTGGTGAACTCAAGAAACAGTCCCACAGGAACAGCTGAAGACCTGTAGAGAGGAAAAACTACACGCCCGAAAGCAGAACACTCTGCCCCATAACTGACTGAAAGAGAGGAAAACAGGTCTACAGCACTCCTGACACACAGGCTTATAGGACAGTCTAGCCACTGTCAGAAATAGCAGAACAAAGTAACACTAGAGATAATCTGATGGCGGGAGGCAAGTGCAGGAACCCAAGCAACAGAACCCAAGACTACATTGCATCATCGGAGCCCAATTCTCCCACCAAAACAAACATGGAATATCCAAACACACCAGAAAAGCAAGATCTTGTTTCAAAATCATATTTGATCATGATGCTGGAGGACTTCAAGAAAGACATGAACACACTTAGGGAAACACAGGAAAACATTAATAAACAAGTAGAAGCCTACAGAGAGGAATCGCAAAAATCCCTGAAAGAATTCCAGGAAAACACAATCAAACAGTTGAAGGAATTAAAAATGGAAATAGAAGCAATCAAGAAAGAACACATGGAAAAAACCCTGGATATAGAAAACCAAAAGAAGAGACAAGGAGCTGTAGATACAAGCTTCACCAACAGAATACAAGAGATGGAAGAGAGAATCTCAGTAGCAGAAGATTCCATAGAAATCATTGACTCAACTGTCAAAGATAATGTAAAGCAGAAAAAGCTATTGGTCCAAAACATACAGGAAATCCAGGACTCAAAGAGAAGATCAAACCTAAGGATAATAGGTATAGAAGAGAGTGAAGACTCCCAGCTCAAAGGACCAGTAAATATCTTCAGCAAAATCATAGAAGAAAACTTCCCTAACCTAAAAAAAGACATACCCATAGACATACAAGAAGCCTACAGAACGCCAAATAGATTGGACCAGAAAAGAAACACCTCCCGTCACATAATTGTCAAAACACCAAACGCACAAAATAAAGAAAGAATATTAAAAGCAGTAAGGGAAAAAGGTCAAGTAACATATAAAGGCAGACCTATCAGAATCACACCAGACTTCTCGCCAGAAACTATGAAGGCCAGAAGATCCTGGACTGATGTCATACAGACCCTAAGAGAACACAAATGCCAGCCCAGGTTACTGTATCCTGCAGAACTCTCAATTAACATAGATGGAGAAACCATGATATTCCATGACAAAACCAAATTTACACAATATCTTTCTACAAATCCAGCACTACATAGGATAATAAATGGTAAAGCTCAACATAAGGAGGCAAGCTATACCCTAGAAAAAGCAAGAAACTAATCATCTTGGCAACAATACATAGAGAATGAAAGCACACAAACATAACCTCACATCCAAATATGAATAAAACGGGAAGCAATAATCACTATTCCTTAATACCTCTCAACATCAATTGCCTCAACTCCCCAATAAAAAGACATAGATTAACAAACTGGACACGCAACGAGGACCCTGCATTCTGCTGCCTACAGGAAACACACCTCAGAGACAAAGACAGACACTACTTCAGAGTGAAAGGCTGGAAAACAACTTTTCAAGCAAATGGTCAGAAGAAGCAAGCTGGAGTAGCCATTCTAATATCAAATAAAATCAATTTTCAAACCGGGAAAGGGAATAACACTCGAAATGTATATAAGAAATACTCAAGTTAATAAAAAAAAAGTCTCAGTATAAGAGACGTGTGTATGTATATCTTGAAGTAAATTTTACATGATGGCTTCTATTTGACTATAGTATGCTACATTAGATTATATGAGGAATCTTTCCCCATAGTGTAATTAGTCTTCCCATGTTTTGAATATTTGAAAGTTTATATACAGGATTTAAGAACCATGATTTAATCTTGTGAAATTCTGTCCTCTGAATTCGAGAGAAAGTCATTATCTTCAGTTATGTAGTCACATATTAGCTCACAAGTATCCGAAGGAAATTTCATTACCTAGGTATACAAAGAAATGCACCAGATAATATTAGGTCCATCATTTACAAAATACAAAATAAATCTTTAGTGTGGGGAGGAGATCTGTCAGGAGATAGAATGGAAAGGAGAAAGTGAAAAAAGTCATAAAATGCATTGTATTTTAATGTCGAATTCTTGGGGAGCAAAATATTCAGAAAAAGGATGACAAAAGAATAATATTTGTGCTTCAAAGATTGTTGTTGTTTCTTAAAAACACTTCTAATAATATCAGAATGCTTGATAGGAAGACATTATTCTAATTATTTTGCTAAATTATTGGAAAATAAGATCGCATTTTTGGTAACTTGTATGATATATACTTTGCAGATTTTTGTAGTTGGGGAAGATGGCTGATCTTGAGGAGATAAGGAAGTTCCTATAGCCTCCTGTGAAATTTGAAGATGTCATATGCATTCTTTGGCACAAAAGGAATCGAAAGAATCCCTTTCCTCAGATGTTGAGGATGCTACAGACACTGGTGTTTGTATATCATGTTCCCCTACTTCTTGTTCACATATGGTTGGATCCATAACCTTCTCTACAGATGGAATATGTCCGAGAACATCTTTTGTACATGTGTCACATCCACAAGCCATTTCTAAATATGTGGCTGTGGGTAGAACTCCTTATGTAGATGTTTCTTGTCCTACAGTCTCTTTATGAGATAGAATACTACTCAGAGAATCCTGCTGTGTTTTGGGAAATTCTAGCATCTCTTATGTATATGTGGAAAATTTTAGGGCCTCTTCTTTCAGGACAGAATCACCTAGAGTCCCCTGAGGAGGTAGGGGATGTTTATCTTCTGTGTACATTGAATAAATATGGAGTCTGCATGGCTCATTGACTGTGTTGTGTTAAACATGCTCATTTGGGCCTGATGAGAAGTCAGGAGGGACCCTTTCGGTTGTAGAAGATATTTGAATAATTCTCTGTTGTATAGGGAAATAGGAAGCACTGGGGAGATGGTGAGGGTGATAGATCCCATTTTTTATGTGCACAAGGCACAAGAGCCCCTGTGTAGACTCAGAATTTTCTACCACATCTTGCGTGGTTATGGAACTCTCAAGAGCCCCTTCTGAACTGGAAAAGGTCCTTGATCTAGCAGTGTACATGCAGAAATGTTTGTGTCTTCTTGGGCTAGTATGCGTGTTATGAGGTACACTTGGGGATTTGTGACTGCATTTTGTACCCATTGGACCATAAGTGATGATTAAAGTCCATTTTTTAATAGTGGAAGATTTTAAGGTCCTCTTGGTTTAATAGGCAAGTTCTGAAATCCCCTTTGTCAGCAGAATCAGGTTTCAAACTCACTTTACCCGAAGCAGATTGCATAAGGCACTTTGGTCTCCAAAATGTCCAATGGGGGACATCTTTGTCTTTCTGTGTGGACATAGATCTCTGCCTGGCTTTGGTAGCTGTCGACAGTATTAAAGTCTCGTGTGGAGACTGGGCATGTCTTAATCCATTTGTGGAACATGAGAAATCCCTGAGATTACCTTTAAGAGAAGAAGTTTTATCTGATGGAGACTATTGTACCTCCCCTTACCAGAAGGATCTTGTCCAACACACTTTGGAGGAGAATTGGAAAGATTGGAGACCTGTAGGGTAGGGAATGAACATTTGAAACTCCTTTGGAAACACTTTGGGAAAAATAACTTATCACCCAGATCAGTGTGCAATACTGAGACCTCAGGGTAGGAGAGACTGCCACTTCTACCCACCTGTGCCCACATTCCTAGCCAAAGAGGAAACTGCATAGTGACTCTGGACACATGAATATAGGAGCAGTCAATCTGCAGGAGCCCTGCAGTCCAAACTGCACCTGAATCACTATCCCTGAACTCAAGCAGTATTACAGAGCAATAGTGATAAAAATTGTATGGCATTGAGACAGAGCCAGGCCAATAAAACAGTGGAATAGAATTGAAGACACAGAAATGAACCCATACACCCATGGTCACTTAATTTTTGAGAAAGGAGCCAGAACCATCCAATGGAAAATAAAGATAGCATTTTCAGCAAGTGATGCTGGTTCAAATGGAGGCCAGCATGTAGAAGAAGGCAAATTGATTCATTCTTACACTGTAGAATCCTTAAGTCCAACTGGATCAAGGACCTCCACATCAAACCAGATACAGTCAAATTAATAGAAGACAATTGGGGAAGCATCTCTAACACATGGGCACTGGAGAAAATTTCCTGAAGAAAACACCAATGGCTCATGCTCTAGATTCAAGAATCGGCAAATGCGATCTCATAAAACTACAAAGCTTCTGTAAGGCAGTGGACACTGTTGTTAGGACAAAATGGCAACAAACAGATTGGAAACAGATATTTACCAAACCTACAGCAGATAGAGGGCTAATATCCAAAATATACAAAGAAAGCATGAAGTTAGACTACAGCGAGAAAAATAATCTTATTGAAAAATGGGGTTCAGAACAAAACAAAATTTACAACTGATTAGTGCGGAATGGCTGAGAAACACATAAAGGAATGCTCAACATCTTTAGCCATGAGGGAAATGCAAATCAAAACAACCCTCAGATTTCACCTCAAACCAGTCAGAATGACTAAAATCAAATACTTAGGTGACAGCAGATGCTGGCAAGGATGTGGAGAAAGAGGAACACTCCTCCTTAGTTTGTGGGATTGCAGATTGGTACAACCATTCTGGAAATCAGTCTGGAGGTTCCTCAGAAAATTGGACATTGAACTACCGGAGGACCCAGTTATACCAGCTATGTTAGGCTTATACTGAAAAGATGCCCCAACATATAAAAAAGACATGTGCTCCACTATGTTCATAGCAGCCTTATTTATAATAGCTAGAAGCTGTAATGAACCCAGAAGCCCTTCAAAGGTAGAATGGATACAGAAAATGTGGTACATCTACACAATGGAATATTACTCAGCTATCAAAAACAATGACTTCATGAAATTCATAGGCAAATGAATGGTATTTGAAAATATCATCCTGAGTGAGGAAACCCTATCACAGAAAAACCCACATGGTATGCACTCATTGATAAGTGGATATTATCCCATATGCTTGAATTGTCCTAGATGCACAGAACACATGAAACTCAAGAGGGAGGACCAGAATGTGAATCTTTCACTCCTTCTTTAAAAGGGGAAATAGAAAATCCTTGGCACGGAATAGGGAGGCAAATTGTAGAACAGAGGCAGAAGGAACACCCATTCAGAGCCTGCCCCGCATGCGGCCCATACATATTCAGCCACTAAACTAGAAAAGACGGATGAAGCAAAGAAGTGCAGGCTGACAGGAACCGAAAGTAGATCTCTGCTGAGAGACACAGCCAGAATATGGCAAATACATAGACGAATGCCAGCAGCAAGCCACAGAAGTGAGAAGAGACCCCCGTTGAAGGAATCAGAGAAAGGATCGGAAGAGCTGACGGGGTTTAAGACCCCATGGGAACAACAATGCCAAACAACCAGAGTTTTCAAGGACTGAGCCTCTACCCAAAGCCTTTACACGGACTGACCCTGGCCTCCAACCTCATAGATAGCAATGAATAGCCTAGTAAGAGCACCAGTGGAAGAGGAAGCTCTTGGTCCTGCCAAGACTGAACCCCTAGTGAAAGTGATTGTTGCGGGGAGGGAGGTAATGGGGGGAGGATGGGGAGGGTAACACCCATAGAGAAGGGGAGTGGGAATGGTTAGGTTAATATTGTCTCTAAAACTGGAAGAGGGGATAACAATGAAAATGTAACCAAGAAATACTTAAGTTAATAAAGATGAAAAAATAAAAAGAAATACCCAATTCAATTAAGATGGAGGGAAAAAATTAAGTAAATAAAATAACCAATAAAAATGGAAAAATCATAAAAGAGAGAAAAAAAGTTTATAATGGGACAACTTGTAAAAATCATCAGCAAAATCTTCCTAACTATATACTTTTATTATTACAGAAGTAATATGTCATGTCAGTTATGATGTATTTTGTTAAAAATCCTATTTTAATCAAGTAATAACCAGTTAGATTTTGTTTCAGTAAATTAAATGGAATGTTTCTTTCCAACGTTAATCAGGGTCATTATAATTGCTGAGATGCTCTTCCATTTTAAAGAAGAAACTGAAATTATATTTATTGGTGCATGGATATACAAGGGACATTACAGTGCCTTGCAAATATTTGTGCTTAATCAATGAGACCTTTGTTATTTCATATTTTTGTCATGAAAGAATAAACCTTTTCATCCATGGAGAGAATTCAATTCAGATACTCATAATTTCTTCAATATTTTACAACCTCTTATCTCAGTAATGTATCAAACTAAGTTTTAAGTGATTGAAGAAACAAAAATCAGCCTATGAATAATGGGCAACAACCAGCAAAAGAACGTCTTTCTAATGAATTACATCAAACATTTAATAAGAGCACATCACCAATATATGTAATATTATTCTATGAAATGAAATTGAAAAGAGGCTATCACATGTAACATGTTATGTTCCATGTAACATAACAAGGAATCAGATATATAGTTCCACAAGAAATAAAGGAACAACAAACTAGAAGGAGACAATGGAATATTCTCCTTTCACGTGAAAGCAAATTTTTATTTTATATACCAATCAAATATTATAGTGCAAATATTAAGATGGCCATCCAACAGAATAACTTAAAGGAAACAAATGATCCAAAGATTTCCTTAATAATCAAGAGGGACACTGTATTGTGTGAGTGCATTCAGAAAGAGACTTCTGAAGTACTATTTGTGTTCCAAATAACATAAAGATTGTCTCTTGTGAAAACAATATGGAGCCTCACCTCTCAAACTTGACAAAAGCAAATTCAACATTACTAAAATATCTGCATGTTTCACCTCTATGCTTGATATAATGACTACAGTATAGACCTCAGTCCAATGCATATGAGCACCAAATAATTTCCAAAAGACTCACACGGCTGAAGATGTCATTTTAATTGCAGTCACAACAGAGTGAAAGACTCAGCTTCTATGCGTGTTCCCAAATCATTTGACATGGCATTACCATAGAGTATAGAAAAGTATGGAAATTTGCATTAGGACACTCTATTCACCCATTTTTAGGTGTGCAAAAGTACTGAAAAAATACTTACACTGTCAAAGACATAATTTTACCAAAATATGGAATAAATTCTATTCCACAATAAGTAGGAAAATTCATAAACCACTTAGCAAGATTTTATTAGTAGCCAGGGAAGTACCAATTATCCTGAAAATATAGTAAAAGTTCCACTTTATTTCTATTGGAATAGAATTCAGTGTGGCTCTTATGGACATAAGAATAAGCTAGATCAAAAATTATGAATCACATTCAATGGTCCAGCTGTGTCACTCATTGTTATGTAAACAAGTTGCATATATGAGCATATCAGACATACATCTGTGGTGTTGCAATATCAAATATGACAGTACTATATCAAAACATATACCAACTAGAAAAAATATAACATAAAATATAATAACATTTACAATAAAATTCTCTCTCATAAATGATACATAAATTGTATGATTCCTTCAAATAAAATATATGCAATTGTTCTCATTCATCTTAATGAGGTATGAACAAACTCAACCAAAATAAATGTTTAATCAAATGGCATTGACTACCAAGGACTGATTATCAGGCAATCGATCAGCATTATAACTCATTAAATGTCTGCACTGGAACAGATATCGGACAGCATGGGTATTGAACCTGTATAATTCCAGGCATTATTGGATATAACAAAATTACACCTTCTTCAGATAAAAGTAATCATAGGGATATTGAGGAGATTTTGTAAACATGAATTTCATACAATAGGATATGAACACAGAAAATGCTCTACTCCTGACTCAATGTTGCTTGAGAGACTGTGCTTCTCTTCAATAGAGAATGGAAGACAAAATGTTCCATGACTCAACTCAAAGCCATAATGATATTGAACATTTATAACTTTTCAATTCTAGTCTTACCATAGAAGTTCTGATGAAATCGATTAGGTTCACACATATCGCTGTTTACACATGATCTGGTTCAAGCTGTCCAAAAGAATATTTTCCCTTGGAAGATTTGTGTCACAGATAGGAATGAAATCATGGTGGTTTTGATGGAGAACATGATCTTCAAAACATGTTTTTGGAAATGTTTTGATCAAAAGTTTTCAGACCTCAGATGTAGAGCTCGAGGCCAGAATTTTCCCATTGTATCCAGGGAGCAGAACATAGGATGAATGGGAAGGAACTCTTGAACATAATTAAGTGAATCTCCACACACCAGAAGTCTTAAAATATACACATAGGTGTAAATGTGTGTGTTATGTTTGTACCCACAAAAAACAGGTTTCACAGCTGCTCTAAGCTAGATCCTAGCAGACATGAAGAAGCTGTGTGCTTTCACTGTTGCCTTTTGGTTCCTGAAGTTTTCTCTCATCTTGTACAGTTTGAATGAACCCAGTAGCCTTTGGAGGATAAAGAATAGTGAAGATAATGATGGAGATTTGCAAAATGACTGTGGTTTTATCCTTTTTACACTCGAGTGACCTATTGAAGAAAATTTTTATAATAAACTTCTTAATTACATTTATTTTAGGTAAGTCATTATTATTATTCTCTTTCAATGTCATGAATTAGAAATATAGCTCTGACAGAAATTGTCAGATTCCATTGTGTTTTTCTCCCTGTAACTTTGGGAACCACTGAAAATTAATTATAACATCAATCACTATTTTAATACTTTCAAATATGTCAGAGTTTAGCTTAGCGTTACTACACTGCATTATAATTCACAAAACTGGAAAATGAAATATCTGTTGACTTTTTGTGGATAACATATGGTGAAGTATGTGTTCTCATTTGCCTTGAATTCGCATTTCTCACTTTTGGTAAAATTTAAGTGCGATGAGAATGCGCCACTGCCTATCCTCCAATGTCTGCCAATGATTCCTGTCTGAGCATGCATCAAAGGCCTCTATAAAATGGTTATCTTATTTTGGTCTCTAAAAGTTGTGGATAAATTCATATACTGAAATATATATGTGCGGAAGGGAGGGAGGTCTTCTATACTTGATTCTACATCTTATTATTTCATACATACTTATGAATATACATTTATTTTCCTTTATAAATACTCTTTAAATGAGCACCTCCTGTCATTCTGAAGTTGTCACTGAATAGGGAAATAGCCTGCCTGGCTTCAAACTATTTTACCAGAATATTTTCTGGTCTAGCATGCAAATACTCAGTCACATATTAAACTGATTAACAGTATGATATGGACGTTTACTATTTCTTTTAATATTTTGATTAATGTAACAGAAAATCTAGGAGTGCATATATACTTCTCATAGTAAAAACTTAACTGCACTTAGAATTTTATGTTTCTAACACCTCCTTTAATCATCACTATGCTTAATTTTAGAATAACTGCAAGAAAATATGAGGTTTTTTTCTGGTTATGTTTTTTGCTACTGATGAGATCAACAAGAATCCTTATCTTTTATACAACATGTCTTTGCTATTTTCCATCATTTTTGGCATGTGTGAAGATACATTGGGAATTGTGGATTAAGCATATTCACAATCAAGCAAAGATTTGTATTTTACTAATTTTATCTGTAGATTGGAGCCAACGTGTATGTATAGCTTACAGGACCATTATGGAAAACATTCTTAAAACTAGCAATTAATTCCAAAGCTCCAAAGGTGAGAATGTGAGACAGAGTATGACTTAACAACTTTTTTTTGGTTCTTTTTTTCGGAGCTGGGGACCGATCCCAGGGCCTTGCGCTTCCTAGGTAAGTGCTCTACCACTGAGCTAAATCCCCATCCCCGAATTAACAACTTTTAAACTACCTTTACATGTGCCTCCAAGAAAACTTGGAACCCATGCATTTGTGAGTATGCTGTTGCACACACGTACACAACACACACACACACACACACACACACACACACACACATATATATATATATATGTATATATATATATATAATTAAATAATCTGTTGTTCAAATCCTGATCTAACAAGCAAACTGAATACTCAGATTTGTCAAGAATAGTCTAGAATATAATAGGAAAATATAGAATATATGTAGTATAATCATTCTATCCTTAAACTGAGTTATAAATGGTGAGTAACATTACTTGTACATGACTCCCAACATCCTAACAATAATATTCCTCAGGGAGGATATTTCTTCCTCTCTTAAACAGGCTTCAGATCATCTTTGGACCATTTAACTCTAACCTGAGTGACCATGTGCAGTTTCCCTATGTCCATCAGTTGGCATCAAAGAACAAGTGTTTGTCCCATGGCATGACATCCTTGATGCTTCATTTTAAATGGACTTGGATAGGACTGGCCATTACAGATGATGACCAAGGTATTCAGTTTCTCTCAGACTTGAGAGAAGAAATACAAAGGTATGCACTCTGTTTAGCTTTTGTGAATATGATCCCAGAAAACATTTAGCTATACATGACAAGTGTTAAGATTTATGATCAACAACTTATGACATCTAAAGCAAAAATTGTTATCGTTTATGGTGAAATGAACTCTACTCTAGAAGTCAGCTTTAGGAGATGGGGAAACTTAGGTGCTCAGAGAATCTGTATCACAACCTTGCAATGGGATGTTATCACAAATATACAAGATTTCAGCCTTGATTTCTTCCATGGGACTGTCCTTTATGTACACCGCCACAGTGACATTGCTGAATTCAGAAATATTATGCAAACAATAAACACTTCTAAGTATCCAGTAGACATTTCGCAGTCTATACTGGTGCAGAATCATTTTAACTGTGCAATCTCGAAGAACAATATTAAAATGGATTATTTTACTTTCAACAATACATTGCTTAGCACAGCACACATTTGACATGGTCTTAAGTGAAGATGGTTACAATTTGTATAATGTAGTGTATCCTGTGGCCCACTCTTACTATGAATTCATTTTACAACAAGTACAGTCTCAGAAATTGGCAAAAGCCAAAGGAGTGTTCATTGACTGTCAGCAGGTAAAGCTACATATATTTCATTATAATTAGATATATCAATATGATCTTTCACGTCCCTGAGAAGCTCACATACGTTTTAGAGATTTTTCTGTTAGTCTAAAGATCTCTACATTGCAAAACTCTCAAATGAATTTTTTACATATATATATATATATATATATATGTGTGTGTGTGTATATATATATATATATATATATATATATGTATGTATGTATGTATGTATGTATGTATGTATGTATATAGCAAGAGGATGACTAGACCAGAAAATATTCTGGTAAAATAGTTTGAAGCCAGGCAGGCTATTTCCCTATTCAGTGACAACTTCAGAATGACAGGAGGAGCTCATTTAGAGAGTATTTATAAAGGAAAATAAATGTTTATTCATAAGTATGTATGCAGTAATAAGATGTGGAATCAAGTATAGAAGACCTCCCTCCCTTCCGCACATATATATTTCAGTATATGAATTTATGCACAACTTTTAGAGACCAAAATAAGATAACCATTTTATAGAGGTCTTTGATGCATGCTCAGACAGGAATCATTGAGCAATGTGTATATGTGTGTGTGTGTGTGTGTGTGTGTGTGTGTGTGTGTGTCATGCACAGTGATAACTTTTAATAGGAAACAATATATTTTTATGAATATCAGTGTATTTTGTGAAAATGTGTTTCAACAGTTTGCCACATGACGTCAAATTTAAAATAGGAGCTGAGTGAAAAACCTTAAGTATTGACTAGTATGGAAATTTTTTCTCAAGAATGGTTTCTGAAGAATCAGTACATGTGCTTTGATTAATAGTTATTTATTTAAAATAAAGCTCTAAAAGAGACCCTGACCAAATTGGCCCTGGAGACTGGCACAGACGGGTGGCACTCCTTCCCTCTTGTTCTCTTCAGAGCAATAAATACCCCTTCCAGATTCAACCTTACCACCTTTGAGATCTTATATGGGACTTCTGCTCCTCTGACTGTATTAGATGATGTTACTTAACCAACATATCATAGTAATAATGATTTGTATGGTAGGCTAAAGGTCCTACAGGTGATATAGAAAGAAATCTGCTCAGAGATGGGAGCAGTCTATGCCCTGCGAACCCCCGAGACTTCTATCTCATCAGTTCC
The DNA here is from genome assembly GCF_021556685.1 of Rattus norvegicus. Lineage (NCBI taxonomy): Eukaryota > Metazoa > Chordata > Mammalia > Rodentia > Muridae > Rattus > Rattus norvegicus. The sequence continues at coordinate 23,392,935 of NC_141555.1, forward strand.
AGGTCGGAGACTCAGCTACATACGATGGCACCGAACCCAGATCCTCGAGCCTCACTGGAAAGGACTGTACCTGGTGCTGCTGACCACCCTGACAGCCATCAATTCTCAGCCCTCACCAGCCGTGTACTAGCTCTTGGGGCTGAGAGCTGGGACCTAGAGGGAAACTCAGATTTTCAAAAAGTTCCCTAGACTTAATTTCATGTTTGCCCTGGGTTATATCAAGATAGGTGTGGGGATAGGCTTGATTTCTATTACAAATGATGTAACATTGCATATGTTAGTACTCCTAACACTTCTTGGGACTGTCCCTCAGGGATCACAATCTGTATAAGTTTACAAGTTCTAAAAGCAAAAAAAAAAACCCAAAAAACAAAAAAATAAAAATAAAAAACAATAGGCAATAGAAGTTCTAAAAAAAAAAAACAACAAAAATTATGTTTACTTCAAATATGTATACAGTCTGCATATAAAATACCTATTACCATTCTTTATTTCCACAACTTCCAGAATTTTAGACTTTTACTTAATTCTTACTTAGGTGGATTCAGTTCTTAAATATTATTTTAACAAACATGCACACACACACACACACACACACATACACACACACACACACACACACGATGTTACTTGTTTTTTGGTAATTATTTTTAGCATGTTTTAAAATAAAACATTAATAAGAAGTATATTAATTTTTAATGATTCAGGAGGTATAATGTATTTTACGACATGTGATTAGTTTCATACACCTGTCTTGTTGGAAAGACATTAAAAAATATGGTATATTCTCAATTTAGCATTGCCTACATTGATATGCATATGTAATCATGTAATGATGCATCTCATTTAGGTGGCTTACTTTGCTTATTAACCCTGTTGGAGAATTGGTAAACATGAATTACAGGGAAAATCAGTGTGTAGAATTAGACATTTTCATCATTTGGAATTTTCTACAAGGCATTGGATTCAAAGTCAAAATACATTTCACACAGAGTCAACAACTTCATATATCTGAAGACTTGGAATGGGCCACAGGAGGAACATTGGTAGGTAAGCCACAATGGTTATTTTTTAAATATATATATATATATATATATATATATATATATATATATATATATTCAATATACATTCAATATATATATATATATTTAAAACATGAGGCACTGAAATAATAACCATTAGATGAAGACTAAATGCTACTTTTAATTTATATATTTTATTGTTTATTATATTTTATTACATTTTAAATGTTATCCCCATTCCCAGTTTCCCCTCCTCTGCTCAAGATTTCTGTTTCTGTAATCAGTGGGAGTGATCTTGGGGAAGTTGCATGCCCTAGCCTAAGGGAATATTAGAATAGTGATGCCGAAGTGGGAAGGTTGGTGTGGAAGCTCCCTCCTAAAAGCTGAGGAAGGGGAATGGGATGGAGATTCAAGATTTTCTTTTAAACGTAGGAAAAGTCCACTAATTGTATGAGAGTCTTACAAAATATACTTTGTTATTATTCATTTGAAGAACTCTTTCTTGGTGTAGCCTACCTTCTCTCTCCATACAACTCACTGTTCTAATTTATTTTTTACTTATAAATTGTGAGATAGAAACTGATGCCACATAAACTTTACATTTCTATTAATCAGTTTAAGAAGAAAAAATTTAAATTGCTATAAATGACATGCTACATATATAATATTACATGATATAGTAAATACTGTCTAAATTGCAGTGCACAGCAAATTAATATACAATAATAAATTATCAGGGAAATACTTATAGCCAAGACATATAATGTCATATCTATGAATCTATGGGTCATTGTATATATTATATACACATGAACTACAATAACACACATGTTTGTGTGTGTTTTTGTGTGTGTGTGTGTGTGTGTGTTTGTGTGTGTGTGAGTGTGTGTGTGCATTGCCTCTGGTTCCCTGCTCCATGTGTAGTGTGACAGGTACTGCTGGATTCAGGAAAATCCATCAGAATGAAACAGCAGACTGCTGCTTTGATTGTTTTCAGTTCCCAGAAAACAATGTTTCCAACGATTCAGGTACATGCTTGCATGAAGGAGAAAATTGTTCAATAAAGGTATCTTCTTTTTCAAAACCAGAATATGATATGGCCTAGATGGAAAGTGAATACCTAAAATCTCCATGTTTCAGAATATAATGATTAAATAATGTCAATATATTTTGCACCCAAGGAAATAAACTATAATCTCTTCTACAAAAAACGCATTTTTCTCAAAATATAGTGGCTACTGATTTTATATTATGCAGAAAAATATTTAGGGTAACGAACATGTGTAACACTTTTTTTTTCGGAGCTGGGGACCAAACCTAGGGTCCTGCTCTTGCTCGGCAAGCGATCTACCACTGAGCTAAATCCCCAACCCCATGTAACACTTTTAAAAACAATAATTTTTAACCATAATCTTTGCAGATGTTTATTCTTCTTTGATCTTTGGTACAAAGAATCTTGACTACATTATCGGTCCACAATCTTTCTCTCTATAACACAGCTTAATGCCTGCCAAAGACCAGATGGTCAGGATAACAGTTGTTCTTTAATAAAATATATTTTAATACCTTACATGACTTAAAGGATTAAGATTTTCTTCTAAAAGTTTGAACAAGGCAGATATTTCAAGAATGCAGCAAGAGACTGGATAGTGCTTATCACTAATCACACTCTACCTAAGGAAATAAGTATGAATGTCAATACCCATAACTTTCACACCATAACCTTCAATATCCATAACTTTGGACTATGTAGTTGGAAAAAAAAGAGATTATAAAACAAGAGGGATATGCACAGATCTATGAGGCATACTCCTTCATGGACAATATTCCCTTATATGAATGGGTATTGCATAAGACATTATATGCCGTGGTGTATATGTATAGGTACAGACACAGTGCACAACTCTCAAAGCAAAGTACATAGTGTCTTTCATGAAATGGCACCAACAACTATATCTGCACATTACGTTTGTCTGCCTGTAGTAAATTTATGGTTTGAGGAATAAAATAACCTGAGATTCTAAATATTATTAATCACATTTTTCTTTCTTCTTGGTTTAATAAGTATTTTTGTTCCATTCCCTGTGATGATAATTTGTTCCAACTCATAGCACAGGTAAATAGAAAGCAATCTTAAGTTAATGGTCCCTAGAGCAATAAGAAATTTAATAGATGCTCAACATCAAATTATTTATTTGTATATCCTCTGTATAATAAAAAGTTATTGACTACAGAAATATGATATTTTATAAGGGTTTATGGTTGTTTGCCAGCATATATGGAACAGTGTGTGAGATATCCAGATGACTCATATGTCAACATAGAGCAAACACAGTGCCTCCAAAGAACTGTGTCATTTCTAGCTCATGAAAATCCACTGGGCATGGTTCTAGGCTGCACGGCTCTGTCTTCTCAGCCATCAAAATTCTACTCCTAGTCACATTTGTGAAGTACAAGGATACTCCCATAGTGAAAGCCAATAACCGCATTCTAAGCTACTTCCTGCTCATCTCTCTAGCCTTCTGTTTTCTCTGCTCATTGCTCTTCATTGGACATTCCAACCAGACCACCTGCATCCTACAGCATTCCACATTTGGAGTATTTTTAACAGTGGTTATTCCTGCTGTGTTGGCCAAAACAATAACTGTTGTTACAGATTTCAAGCTCACTACTCCAGGGAAAAGGGTAAGAAGAATGATGATAACAGGGGCAACTAACTTTCTCATCTCCAATTTGGATACTAATCCAACTTGCTCTCTGTGGTATCTGTTTGGTGACATCTCCTCCCTTTATTGACAGAGATATACAATCAGAACATCGGAACGTAATCATTACTTGCAATTACCTTCTATTTTGTCTTTGGATATTTGGGCTCCTTAGGTCTGGGGAGTTTCACTGTGGCTTTCTTGGCTACGAACCTTCCTGACAGATTCAATGAAGTCAAGTTCCTAACATTCAGTATGTTGGTGTTCTACAGTGTCTAGATCACCTTCCTCCCTGTCTACAGCAGGCATGGGAAGGCTATGATAATTGTGGAGGTTTTCTCTATTTTGGATTCTAGTGCAGGGTTACTAGGGTGTATCTTTGTCCCAAAGTGTTATGTTCCTTTAGTTTGACCAGATTTAAATGTTCTTCAGAAATAAAAAGAAAAATTGCTTTAGCAAAAGTTTGATACTTTCAAAATATTAGATGATACTCAACTTATCTGTTTTACTTTGTCTTAACAAAGGTATTCCTTAACCATAAAAAAGTTTAAGCAGTATACGTAGAGATAGTAGTATTGCTTAAAATGATACCAATTAGTAAGTTTTGGTGGCAAATGAGCTCTCACAAACATAAACATATTGAGAACAGGAAATCTCAATTCAGGAATAACTACCAACACTTTGACTTGTAGGTATGTGTTTAAGGTATCTTCTTAATTGAGGATTAGTATAAAGTGACCCTGCTGCTGCTAGGCAATGACAACTCTAAGCAAGTTGTTCTGGGAGTTATAAGGAAGAAGACTGTAGATAGGATATACATAAAGCCAGTAATCAGCATTATTCCATGGACTATTGTTGATCCCTTACATGCATGTTCTTATCTTGCCATTGTTCAATTATATGTGGCCAAGAGATAGAAGTCTCATAACATGTTAACCATGGTGTTTTGTTACTGCAACAGAACCTAAGACATCAGCAAATTGATAATTTGCTTAGATGGGAATAGGAGTATCTTAGATCACTGATGCAATAAAAGGCATTGATTTAAAAACAGAAACAAGATTGAATCATAGTAGAGTGTGGAGCACAGTTACAGCTTTGGATATTCTTGATGGATATCACAGAGTCCTGACATACTGGAATAGCTTTAAAATGTACTATGAAGATGTTCAGAATATCCAATAACATACTGAGAATAGTACAGTATATGAAAAGTACTCTGGGGTTCAGATTATGTCTGATCTATAAGGCTCTTGAACGTTACATGAAAGCAGCATTTCACTATTTTCAGTATTTTCAGTGCGAAAAAACAGTAATGAAAATATTGTAATGCACAATAACTTTATCACTATTAGGTTACCGTAGTCGACGAACAAATAAGTCACTTTACACGAAGAATCTCATTACACCTTTTGTCAAAATAGGAGTAACAATATACTATTAAATTTAATATTACATACACAAAGAAGTAAATACAAACACAAACCCATTGCTATTTGCAAACATTATTTGGTGATATACGGTGTCATTTTTCACTAAATATTGCTTGTTCCTTTATTTTTAACTCTGATTTAATTGCATTTTTCTTTATATTTCCTGATTCCAACTTATTATTTGTACTTCTCCCTGCATTCCTACAATGCATATGGGCTCTTATATCAATCTATATTACTGTATCCATATGTGTATCTTATATACATATACATTTTGAAATATAAGCTGTAGATACCATCTAAATTTGCATACATTTATATTCTGATAACTCATTACTTGGTACTACATGAAAAAAACTCTTTGTTCCTTTCCTTTGCAATAACAAATGCTCCCATGCACACACACACACACACACACCCACACACACACACACACACACACACTCATATACATATACATATACATATACATATACATACACATACACATACCCATACATATACATATACATATACATATACATATACATATACATATACATATACATATATATTTCTCTTTTAATTGTTATTTAAGGTAAAATTCTTTTGAAATTACTTCCTTCCATACTGGCATACACAGCGTAATGATTCTTCATTAGATTTTACTTTTTGAGACATATTCCCAAAGCTTTTTTTTTTTTTTTTTTTTGCGTAAGCTCCTTTCAGAATATTTGTGTTCACAGCCAACTTCCTCATCCTTTCATTTTCAAGATCTTTCCCTTCAACTTTTGCACTTTTCCCTGTGCCTTGGATGAAGGAAAAACATTTGAGAGGATACATTCATCTTTATTCCTTTCTTCTTTCCTCTAGTTGCATGTAATATAATTTTTAGCTACTTCAACTCTAGTCATTAGAGGTTAAGTTTCTAGTTGGAGACTAACACAACTCGTACAATACAGATTAAAAATGTAATCCCCATTTTCTGCCACTGTCAAACATCCCTGGCTGTGAGTAAGTTTGTTAGTCTGATCCATAACTGTGTTAAATAACTTCTTGGGGAATTGTACTTAATCATTGAGCATATTGTCAGCAAGTTCAACTTTTGATGAACATTCACACGGGATGCAAGTATTCTCAAATCATTTGCACATTTTTTTAAGATCTATTCAAATGTCTCTTCCTCAGATGTCTTTATTTCCAAGTTCTTATTTTTCATTGAATTTAATTTAACTTTCTACCTTTTTATTTCTGATTTGTGAATTTCATATCATGTATCCACACAGGTTCATTTGATAAAGCATACACAAAATATTTTGTTTGTTATTTTTTTCACCTTGATACAAATTAGAGTCACTTTAGAGTAGGGACTGTGTACTTAATTTTAGGGTATTTCTTTGATCAATGATCAATGCAGCAGAAAAACAAAGAAATGTGGGTAATGCTCCCTGTAGTCCATTAGCCCTGGGCAGTATTGAAAAGCAGGCTGAGCAAGTCAGTAATTTTTATTCCTCCATGGTAGTGTATAGTTCCTGACTAATTTTTCCCTACTTCAGGCTATAAGTAGGAAGTCAAATGAACCCTAAAATTCCCCAAATTGCTTTGGTTAGTGTTTTAGCACAGCAACAGAAATGGACTTCAAACCTGCTGAAAATTTTGATTCAAATTAAGGACTGAGTCTTAAGCACAAATAATATGTTTGAAGTGTTTTCTTAAGTAATTTCTTTTTAATTGAAGCTCAATGATCAATGGAGGCATGACAATACTTGATAATAATTTTCTCAATTGGAAGTATGAGGCAAGGATGTGTTATGAGAAACAAAGTCAAAATTGAGCTTAGTGATATTAGATCCCTTTAGTAATTGTGAGCATCTGTACCTTTAATATGAATAGAAATATTTTCAAATGTTTTTTGTTTTGGGTTGGGGAGATAGACTGGTAATGAAGGGAATTGTGTTCGGGGGCTCACAAGATTCTATTAATACACCTCTTAGTTATCATTTCCCACTTTAATCCTCATGCACCCATGGACATATGAGTCTCTCTCTGCAACATATACATGATTTAAAATTATAGGGAAAACAAAACAGAGAGAAAGACAACCAAAATTCTATGAATAAGTTCACTGATTAACTTCTTTTTTCTCCAAAGTGAAGTTCTACTATTCAAATTTAGGCTCAAATTCAAGAACTCATACTAATCTTGAACTTTTAATTTTTCTGTCCAAGCATCCCTAAGGGATTCTGGCCTGAAACTGCACACTGCACAGGTGTACTTCCTAATGTGAACAAACAATACCACATATAAATCACATAAGAAGAAAAAAAGTAGCAGCCACAACTACATAAGTGTTCTCTAGGAAGATGGGTGGAGTTTTGCCAAATGCCTGCAATCTCTGTAAGAAGAATGCATATGGGATGCCTGTAAGTTTATCAAAGAAAAATCTGCTAAACAGTGAACATATGACTAACATGAGAGAAGAGAGAACATTTTACAAGAAAAAAACAAATATTTTCTCAGCTTTGAAAACTTCATTTTCCTATAGTCAATACTGATTACAAAGTTTGGTGGCTTCTGGACCAGCGCCATCATTTATTCCCTGAGTTACGGGCACCTGTATTTGAATTAAAATAAAAAATATCCTACAGGTTTCCATTTAAAAAAATTAACTTCTATTCTTTTTTGATTAAATCTTTCCTCTTTGTAGCATATCTCTAAATTGTTAATTCTCTTCTACGTTGTCAGATTAGATTCTAAGTTTTGATAAAGGCTTTAAAACAATTTGTCAACCTGCGGCTAGTACACCAGGGTGAAATTTTTCATTAAATTATTTCATTTACTTAAATTCCAAACGTTGGTATCCATGATTCACCCATTGACTCTAGCATATGCCTTGACAGTGTATTCCCCCAATTGTTACTGGTGCTCATCAATGACACACTCCTCACTCTTCCCCGCATTAATTTTCCTTATGACATAAAGTCTCTAACAGAATTTGGCACATCTTCTCTTACTGAGGACAAACAATGTTCTCCTATTAAACATATGTGTTGGTCAAACAAACCAGCTCATTGAAGTTCTTTGGATGCTGTATTAGTTTTTGGTAGCCATCAGTGATGTAGGTTAGTTGACACTGTTTTTCTTCCTATGGAGTTTCCATGACCTTCATCTCCTTCGATCCTTTTTCTAACTATTTGTCAGTGTCTGTGTCTCAGAACAATGATTGAATATAAGTATCTGTCTCAGTCAGCTGTGGGTATAGACTCACAAGAGACAGTCATGATAGTCTCCTGTCTGCAAGCACAACAAGGCATCAATAATAGTTTCAGAGTTTTGTGTCCATGTTGAATGTATCCCAAGTTGGACAGGTCCTTCAGTGGCAAATTTATAGTTCTGAATGAGAAACTGAAAATTTTTTGGTGGGACTCATCAGAATATAGGAATTGTATTAAATATTCATGGCATTAGGAAGACAGAGAAACATTGCTCTAAAATGACAAATACTTGTTAATGTGTGTTTAATTTCAAGGTTGAACACCTTGCATTCTACAGCCAGTAATTAAACCTCTGATTCTGAAAGATAGGTCAATTTTCCTCTGTCCCTAGTTCTTGGTATTTTTCTGCTTTATGTGAGGCTGTGAACATGGAGCCACATAAAATTTCTACCTTTTCATGTTCTTAAGTGTTGTGGTTTGCCTTGGAGTTCTCTCTGAATTTGTAAAATAAAGGCAAGAGCTCGAGATTTGGGCAGAGGGAGGAGTCGGGAGGGGGAGGAGTGAGGGGAGGAGAAAGTAAAAAATCGAGGAGAGAGTTGTGGGAGAAGGAGAAGCAGGAGACCTGGCAAATAAAAGGTGCAAGGGATGAGGTATTTGGGAGCTAGGAATAGGACATTGTAGGGTGGATCTGCCCAATCTAGATGCTAGATTGTTTTCATATTAATTGAGTTGTGTTTTCTTTGTACTGACCTATTCGGGTTGGAGAGGAAACTGCAACAAACTGCAACAAAATGGTGCCTAACGAATCCACTAGAACTTAACTAACCTGAGATAAAAGTTTACATAACTCTCACTCCCAGAATAGGGCTCTGATAGAGATCTAGGCAGGAGTACTGGTGGATTGGGAGTTGACTGGGTCTGAGGGGTCTACGGAGAACTGCAGAGAGGCTCCCTGTCCCAAACCCCAGACAGAGAACTACAGCCGAGGCCATCATCTAGAATCAAGGAAAGGGATAGGAGAACCTAGAACACAACTGCCTGTGAGGGAGTTTTCTGCCGGGCACAATGAACAGGATTCCTGAGATAACCACATGACCAAGCAAAGCCGGAGACAACCCAAAGAACCCCCTCCCTGGGAAAAAAGAATCGAGAGGACTGCACCTGTTCTGAGGCGGACGTAGAAAAAGGTATAAAGGGCTTCGGATCAGCTACTACTTTGATGTAAGAGAGATATATAAGCTTTTGTTATTTAAAGATGAGTAACACAATGAATATCTTTTGGGCCTTATGGAATGATATTTTGAATGGTCTGACGGTTATGAATTTTGAGGAAATAGACACTGTATCATTTACCGCTACTGCAATATTCACTCTTCTGATTTACTATATCTTCTCAAAAGACAGGGCCCTAAATAGCAAATTTCTACCTTTAGAAAAGACATTAGAAGTAATGCTAGGACAGAAATTTCTGAAGTTTATAGATGACTCTAAACAACAGAGAGATAAGCTTAAGTCTTGGCAACAGGAGCTGGAAGAGACGCTAGAAAAAAGAATTTGACAACTCATAAATCAAATTGAACAGCAGGGAGATAGAGATAGAATCTGGAAGCAAAGTCTAGATGGTAACTTACTAAAAATAGCAAATCAAAATAAGGTAGAGGCTACAATATCAGATTTACAACATAAAGAGAAGCTAAGATTATGGAAGCAAGGCTTAGAACAGAAGATACAAGTAGTTATGGAACAACATGAACAACAGAAAGAGAAAATTAAGTCTTGGCAATGTAGCCTAGAAGGAACACTAGAATTGAAAACACATGAAATTATTTAGATCAGAATAAGAGACAGAAAGATGAAAATGAAGGTGGTAGACAGGAACTAGAAAGGATGTTAGAAAAGAACATACAACAGAAAGTAATAAGTTTTGGAAGCAAGACTTGGAGAATAACTTTTTAAAATTAATCAATCAAAAGACAATGGATAACAGATTATTAGAAGTACAATATAAAGAAAAATTCAAAGTGTGGAAGCAAAGCCTTGAACAGAGAATTAAGAAACTCAAGGATCAGGGGGAAAGACAGAAGGAGAGATATGAAGCATGGGTACCAACTTGAAGAGAGGAATTTAAAATTACAACTAAAGAAAAAACTCAGGTAGAGACAGAAGATAAAATTAGGGAAAGCCAACCTAAGGTTATTAGGAAACAAACTTTAGTCGATCCACTTAGTGTACAACAAAGGCCTCCAGATGATGATCATCCACAGGGTGATGAAGAATTTGAATGGCAACCCATGGATGTGTTAGAATTGAGGAAATTTAAGGAAAGCATAACTGATTTTAGAATGCATTCAGCATTTGTAAAACAAATCTTGATTTCTTGGGCTATTAAAAATAGAGTAATCCCCCAAGACTGGAAAGATATGGTAAGACCAATTCTAGAGCTGAAAATTTACAATGGATATCGCGGTGGAGAGAAAAAGTGAGGGAGATAGCACGACAAAATAGAGTTAGGGGCAGAGAGATTTCCACAGATCAACTGCTTGGTGAAATCCTCTTTGCTGAAGAAGAGGTGCAGGATGTATATGATGAAGCAACTCTGTCATGGTGTCGATTGTCAGCCTTAAAGGCCTGGGACAAAGTCACAGATTCAGGGAAAAGACTTGAAACATTCACTCAAGTCATACAAGGTACTAAAGAAACCTACCCTGACTTTTTACAAAGCTTACCTCAGCTGTGGAAAGGAGTGTATCAGATTCATCGGCAAGAAAGGTGATAATTGTGTCTTTTGCCTTTGAAAATGCAAATACCAAATGCAGGGAAGTAATCAGACCACTGAAGGCGAGGTCCACAACAATAGATGAGTGGATTAGATATACAGCTATTGTTGGATCTTGTTCTTCTGATACGACTGTGATAGGAGAAGCTGCCACTGGGCAGCTAGAGATGACCCAAGATTTCAAATGTTTTACTTGTGGTGAGCAGGGTCATCTCTGATATTACTGCAAGAAAAACCAAGGCAATACCATAAGGGGGACTGTGCCTCCTGGAATGTGTCAAAAAAGTCACAGAGGTGGACATTTGACTAAGGAATGTAGAGCAATAACAGATAGATGGGACCGAATCCTGCCAAAAACCTCCCAGGGGGCCCTCTTGCAGGCCACATTGGAGGGCAGGGAGAGTTCTCTTCCTCAGAACAATTAAATGGCACGTCTTCAAAAAAGGATGTTCTGGGACCAGAGGAGGCTGAGGGAAATTCTATGGACAATTCCAAAAAACCTCAAAGGGAGCGAAAAACGAATATTTTTGGCAAACGTCTATAGAGGACCAAAGGCCAAAACTAAAAAAACTGGTAAAAAATATTGAAATTGAAGGAATGGTTGACACTGGAGCAGATGTTACTGAAACAGCGTACCCCAAAATGGGGAGCCGCGTCTCTCGCTTTAATCGCGGTGTGGTGTGCCCCCAGGAATCATGAGTAGCCAGTCTTGATGTAACAGCAAGAGGTAGTTTTTATTAATGAGATCACTATTAGCAGGATCTCAGATCGATATGTATCTCACACAGGAGACAGAGGAATCGACCCGGAGCTTCCAAACTCGGGGGTTTATATAGGGGAGGTTAGGGGCATTTTCGAGGTTACACATGATTGGTCATTTCAAATGGTGCACAGTTAGTTTCAGCGCGAAATTACATCAGTAAGTAGTATGTGCTCTCTAGCAGCTCGGCAGGCAGGTAGGGTGGCTCATCTCACTCAGGGGGGTGAAGGAAGGGGAGGAGGTGGCTACAGATGGTCAATGTCCTTGGGGCTGATAGCTGTTTTGGCAAGTCCTATCTCTGGCTCTCCCTCAGGCATGTCCGGCCCTGCACATCTGGACTCTGAAAATGAGTAACCTTTTTAAAACTCTAGTTCTACATCCCCTTCTTCTTTTTGTGAATATTTCTAATCTTAGAACTACATGGAGAACTCAGCTTCATCTAGCATAACAGCTTGGTATTGTTGTCTTACAATGAGGATTCTAATCTGGACACTATCCAAGCCTATACACCAAGGTCAGCACCAGCTTTTAGAACTTCTAAACTTATATGGACTGTGGTCCCTGAGGCACAGTCCCAAGAAGTATTAGGCGTACTAACATATGCAATGTTACATCATTTGTAATAGAAATCAAACCTATCCCCACACCTATCGTGATAGAACCCAGGACAAACATGACTGACTTTCCCTCTAGGTCCCAGCTCTCAGCCCCAACAGCTAGTACACAGCTGGTCAGGGCTGAGAATTGACAGCTGTCAGGGTGGTCAGCAGCACCAGGTACAGTCCTTTCCAGCGAGATTTGAGTGTCTGTGTTCAGTGTAGCTGAGGTCTCCGACCTGCAACTGATGGGATGTCTCAGGGGTCTCCGGGGCATAGGCTGCTGTCAGCTGTGAGCAGATTTCTTTCTGTATCACCTGTAGGTCTTTTAGTCTGGCATACAAATCATTATTACTATGGCACTATGACATGTTGGTTCAGTAACATCATCTAATACAGTCAGGGGAGCTGAGGGCCCATATAAGATCTCAAAGGGGGTAAGTCTGAATCTGGAAGGGATATTTCTTGCACTGAAGAGAGCAAGAGGGAAGGAGTGTCACCCAGTCTGCGCCAGTCTCCGTGGTTAGTTTAATTTGGTCAGGGTCTCTTTTAAAATTTTATTTATTTACTCTACCTGCCCTGAACTTTGAGGTCTGTAGATACAATGTAATTTCCAATCGACCTCAAAATACTTCGCCACACCCTGGCTTGCCTTGGCAATGAAAATAGGGCTGTTGTCTGACCAGATTACCTTGGGCACTCCAGACTGGGGGAAGATTTCTTCCAGTATCTTCTTGATGACTATCATGGCCATCTCTTGCAGTTGTTGGCTTCACCAAGAGATGGTAAAGGCCTCTGAAGTGCTGATGTGCTGAGGGGGGTAGAAGTTCAGCCATCCCAGATGACATCATGTCGTCCAACACGGCAGCACCCACTTGTGTCTGACCTTCATTCATGAATAGAACTGTTACCGTCTGTCGACAAGGTCCTCGGCTTTCAGCAGGGGTCAATCAGCCAGTCACAGAGGTTTTTCCTCCACCCATGGGCTTCTGTCAGTGCTTGACACTCGTGCTGTGGTGGCTCCAGGTCCGGATTGGGAAGCAAGGTGACCAGATTGTCCCCAAACGGTGGAGAATCTAGTCGATGACAGCTGACCAGTGGTCCCATTTTTGGGACACTCTATTCAAAGGCAAAACATCAGTCACTCTATCACAGTTTAAGTCCTGGATTGGGTGATAATTGTTAGTGCCCAGCTGGCAGGAACTGTGTGTTCAAGGCAGAAAAGCACTAATCCATTCATCTCCCAGCATCAGGTACTGGTGCACTGAGACAGATCTTAAGCTCCACATACACAGTCTGTAGATATGCATACACATGGCCTCACCCAGCCATTTTAGCCCACCCAAGCCATTTTGGAGAGCAATTTTCCCATGAGCAAGGGATAGGGCAGTCAGAGATGACTATGAACTAGTGGGTTACCCGGCCCATGCCAAGGTCCACTGTTCTTCGGGCAGTCCATAAGTATTGTTCGTTGCCTGTAGCCCCTTGTACTCAAGGTCTTTGGATATTGGCACACTGGGGGGCATAGGAGCACAGAGCATTGGGTCTCTGTATCCACACTTCCCTTCTATCTCTGTACATAGCAAGCACTCTAGGACCAAGAAGCTCTCCAGTGGCCCCTCTTGTTCTTTCTTGGGCAATCCCTGACCCAGTGTCCTTTCTCTTTGCATTAGGCACACTGATATTTAGCCAGGAATTCTCTTCTGTTGCCATGTACTGTCTTCCTAGGTTCCCTAACTACTGTGGCCAGTATGTGTTCCTCTCTTGTCTTTTATCTCTCCTTAGCTCTCTAACTTCCTCTTCTTTTTGTCTCTTTTCTACCCTAGCTTCCTGCTCTTTTTACCTCTTTCTTTTTAAACCTTACTTTCTCTGTAACTTATACTAACTCTCAACAACTTAACTTAACCCTTTAAATTTCTGTAACTTTCTCTTCATATCCTTTCCTTATTCTGGCCAAATTGGTGGGGCATTTTCTAGTCCCTCAGAGACCTACCCTTGGAGCCTGGCGGCAGACCTGGCACTCCCTACCTTTAGGCGTAATGAATCCAACAGCCAGAAGTGAGGGCCTTCTATTCGTGTCTGGAACATTCTTTTTGGCCTCTAGTAGGATTCCATCTTCTCTCAGTGGTAAAGAAGACCTGTAAGAGTTACTAACAAGCATTTCAAATGGGATGGTGAGAAAACAAGAGAATCTTGAGAAGAGGTATACCGAAGAGGGCAAACAGCATTTAGCCACACAGCTAAACCAGGAGGCCTTTCATGGACAAAAAGGCCATTGTACAAATAAGCACAAGTTTAGATTTTCCCTCAAGGAGTATCTCTCTTCAGTGTCAGCTCGTGGCTTTGCCTCTCAAGAGAACCAGCCTCCAAATGACACTAGGCTTCTAGAAACAACTAATAACAAAAGGATGGAGATATGGTTAGAACCTGGGTGCTAGATGCCAGGTGGCTGACAAAAGAATCGTAACCAGTTCACCTGGGGCTATCAGGACCTCAGTAGCAGCCCTCTACCAAACAGTCTCACTGGATTTACAGGCCCATGGAAAAGGAAACATTAACCCTGACCTTGGCCACCGCAAAGCCTGAATTCTAAATTTTGACTGGCAAAACAAAACAAAGTTCTTTACATCTTGTTGTAGATTCTTTGAAACTATTTTAGGGGCTCTTTTTGTCCCCCAACCTGGGGGATTTTGACCACAGGGGCAGGAACTGGCTGCTGTGGGGATAGGATCAAAGGCACTCTCCATATTAATGATGACCAACGAGACAAGTAATTTAGTGCTGGAGACTGACTCTTCCATGGAATAAGGCCTGCAGATAAGGCAGGCTTCCTTAAAGAACTTCTCTTAATGAACACTCTCCTAGTGTGAGCAAATGACAGAAATTCCTTTCTTGTTCTTGTTTTCCTTAGAGTCCTCTCCCACCTTGGTCTCAGCCTTTTCAGATAGTTCCTCCAGTAGCATTTGTAACACAGCCTGTCCCTTTTTTTTTTTTTTTATAGCATGTTGACAGCATTTCTGATCTTTTTGGCAGCTACGCACTAAGTGTCAAACTGGCTGAAACTCCGCCTTTAAGATTCCTTACTCCCAAACAAAATTTAAATCTTTCCCCAGCTTATCACTGCTGGCTGCTAGCACAAGCACAGATAAAACACTGTTTTAAAAATTAACTTTGGCTATCAACCAACACACCGCCACTAGAGCGGGGTCCACAAAATTAAGGTCCTTACTCACTAAGCATAAGGGGACCAAGGAAAACTCTTCAATGAGCAAAGCAAACAGTTCAAATACAATTATCAATCCAAGATTTCAAACACAGTCAGATCTTTTTGACTGTCAGTTGCTGGGTACTCTGGACAAAATGTGGCTCGTGGAACGTCTCTCATGCTTCCCAGAATCTGCGCGATTGGGGCATCCCCCTGTGCGCTTTCTAGAAAGGAAAAAAGAAAGAAAAAGACTATTCGGAGTAGGAATCCTTCATCTACTCACAGGCGCCTGTTCGGGGTGGGGAACCTTCTTCCACCAGTGCACAGGGCAGGAATCCTTCTTCTGCCCAGACAGTGCACGCTCAAGCTAGGTTTCTACGGGTTTGGAATACTTCTTCCACCCGTGCACAGGGCAGGAATCCTTCATCTGCCCAGACAGTGCACTAAGACCTTAAACCGGTACTGAAAAACAGAGTACAAGACTTAATTCACACACACTCACACACACAGTGGCCGCTTTCCAGCACTCACACTAACGTACCTCCAAGTGGCATTCGGGGTTCCGGCGGGGTCATGCTCCGAATCCGGACGAGCCCCCAAATGAAAGAGCGTACCCCAAAATGGGGAGCCGCGTCTCTCGCTCCAATCATGTGGTGGGGTGCCCCCAGGAATCACGAGTAGCCAGTCTTGATGTAACAGCAAAAGGTAGCATTTATTAACGAGATCCCTATTAGCAGGATCCCGGATCGATACGTATCTCACACAGGAGACAGAGGAATCGACCCAGAGCTTCCAAACTTGGGGGTTTATATAGGGGAGGTTAGGGGCATTTTCGAGGTTACACATGATTGGTCATTTCAAATGGTGCACAGTTAGTTTCGGCGCGAAATTACATCAGTAAGTAGTATGTGCTCTCTAGCAGCTCGGCAGGCAGGTAAGGTAGCTCATCTCACTCAGGGGGGTGAAGGAAGGGGAGGAGGTGGCTACAGATGGTCAATGTCCTTGGGGATGATAGCTGGTTTGGCAAGTCCTATCTCTGGCTCTCCCTCAGGCACATCCGGCCCTGCACATCCGGACTCTGATAATGAGTCACCTTTTTAAAACTCTAGTTCTACACATTTCAGAGCAGGAGCACTGGAAAATGAGATAAATCTGGTAAAGATGAAACCTAGAGTGGCAAGCAGGACCTAGAATTAAGAGCTGCATGAGGAAGGCAGTGCAGTAGTGACAGGAACGCGGCCAGGCCTGAGAGATAAGGCTGGGTCCTTTACAGGGGCACAGAATGAGGTAAGAAAATATTTCAAATAAAGCAGCACCCTTCCTTTCTGCTCACCTCAAGTATCCCATCCTGGAAAAACCCTCATTTCGGGAATAATACAGAAGAGTTATGGTATGTATGTCACTCACTTCCCATTTGCTTTTAACCCTGTCTCCGAAGTCGGGAAATACAAACATTTCAAATTTCCAAGAAGAAAAATGCATCCCCAGGTATAAGGATGTCCTGAGGACCAAGTGACAAACTGAAATATGTGAGGGCATAAAAGGTGGAGACGTCTCATTCAACAGAGCAGAAATGTGATTGCCTAAGTTAAGAAGGGAAAAGTCAACCATGACACGTAGACCAGGTATCATAACATTAAACTTATTTACATTATTCTTAACTATACTTAGTTCAAATCACTTTCCAGCTCAATCTTCATTTTGAATGAAGCTGATTTATCCTGCATAATGTCTGTACCATCTTCTCTTCCTAGGATTAGCTTTCATCATGGGGATAATAGATGATTGTGGGTGCATAGCTGATGTTTTTATTTCTATATGTCACTCCCTTTATGTACTATATATGTAGTAACATTTAACGAGTTTCACTTGGAGAAGGTATAAATGATTGTGCGCATATATATATATATATATATATATATATATATATATATATATATATATGTATATGTTTTAAACCACTATTGAGATTATTTAGAAAATATCAGTTATCCATTCTCTGTAAATAATTGCTTCTCTCATATGATGAAGAAACAATAAAATTTTATTCTAGTCAAATAATGCTCTATAATTTTAATATCTAAAGATGAAGAAGAACATTAAGATAATGTGGAATATTAAATCAGCTAAACTGCATGTTCATTTATTTAAGAATAATAAGAACCATTGATATGTTTCTGAAACATAATATAGGAACAAAATCCAAACCATTGAATAAATAGTGGCAGAAGAACAGGGTCTTTTTGTTAAATGTAGCTTACCTTCAGATCCACTGTTTGCTTTTATTTAGTAAAAATTCAATTTAAATAATCTTCTTCAGTATTTTTCTTCCTGTCATTGACTCTACTTTCAAAGCTCTATCGCACAACTAGCATAATTGTTAAATTTAAAACTAAGAATTTTGTGTGTGTCAATCACTATCTGCATTTCCTTATTTGTGGTTTATTCTGTTCCCAATGGCCATGTTGTGTTGAAATCATGAATAGTTTCTGGCTCATTTGATGAAAATTTTCTGGAAGCATATGTTATTCATAGTTGTAAAAGGCTGTGCATATGTTTAATAGTACTGGATATTATAGTTAAAAATCATCTGGAAAAGGAATTTTTGCATGAATACCTTAAAACGCTAAAATACTAAAAAGAAAACATAGAAGAGCTAGATATTTATTAAATATTTTTACTCTTCTAGAGATTGTAACTTTACAACATCTGAGCAAATCTCTTCTTTCTGTGAAATTCTCATTCATGAGAAATTAAATTCTAATCAAACTGCTGTGTCAGCTCCCATAAAGTTGGATTAAATGCTAATTGGAATCCAAAATATTTTGTAGTAAGTAAATGGGCAAATTATTTGTCTGCATGTACTAAACAAGCATGTAATGTACGCATAGGTTTGCTCTTAATGAAATAAGAACTACCAGATATAACGTGAAAAAATACATCTATTAAATAAATTTTTTGTTATATAAGACCTATTCATTCATGGTCTGAGTAATGGCTTAAATCACCAATCCATGAACAGTAAGTAGGAATTTCTAGTGATTTAGATGTTCTCTCAACCATCTTCAAGTAAATCGATCTAAAATACATTCCTTCAAAATTCTCCTAAATATACTTATCATGAAATATTCCACATCACAGAAAATAACTCCAACATATTTTCATTTGCTCAAAACAAGACATTGTCTTTCTTTTCTTCCTGCCCTCCCCATAATCTGTCTACTACCAAAAACATAGATTTCCAACGTACCTCTCTGATATGACTCTTTTTCATTATCACTGACACTACTTCCAGATAGACTTCAAAAACATCCTAAAATCGTCCTCTGTATCATTTCATAATACATAAGTAACCAGAGTCCCTTCCTATATATATAGTGAGTCAAACAAACTTATTTAAAACTATTCAATGATTTCTAAGACATTTTCTGTAAGCCCATATGTGATATTTGCCAAAGCTTCAACTTTATTTGGTCCTCTCTTCCATCACATAATCTATACAAACTGCTTCACATTTACTTTTTGTATATATCAAGCTTTTTTTCCTTTTATTGACCTTATATTTATTGTAATATTGCCTGAAATATAATTCAATTATTTTTCATCTAATTTAACTTAACTGTCACTTCCTTAAGACAATCTCCATGACCTTATTTCTAGTATAGATTCTTCAATTTTTTGCGTAAAATAAACTCTAACACACTGATTTATGCATGCATTTCTTTCATTTTTCTTGTACTGTAATGCAATTTTTATAAAATAAAGCTCATAATACTTTTTATTCAGTCCTAATCTATTCCACTATTATGGACCTGGTACATTAATAGAGACTTATTATTTATTATATGATTCAGTAATTTGTAAAAATAAATTTTATACTATTCTTCATTTTAATGAATGTGCATTCCATGCATTGGTTAAACCATCAGGAAGTAATTATGTGAGATCATAAATATATTACAATTCAATGACCTAGATGACATTGCCTAAACATTTTCATTTGTCAACGATAGTCTATTTCATATTCAACAGCAATGCTTTGTTGACTGAGCAATTATCTCAGCTTGGAATACATTGGCATGAAAGAACAAGATACCTAATTTTAATTCATAGCACCCATGTAAAAATGCCAGGTGCCGTTCATTTGTGGGCCCATCTTTGAAGATACAAAGAGATGATCACTCCTAGGGGCTTACTGGTCACAGAGGCAAATTTCATTTGTGAGCTGTTTCAGTGAAAGATTAAAACCCAAGAGGAGCCAAAGCTGTGTTTCCAGAGCTGAACCTGTACCTCATCTCTCTGTCCCCTGGTCCCACCAGGAAATGGTGGACTTTCAGGAGTGCTGACACACTCAAGATCACGGGAGAGACTACCACTTTTCAGAGGGTACTGCTTGGAGCCCTCAGAACCAAGGAACAGAGGGGCAGTCTGTTACAGAATACTTTTGGTTTCTATTCCTTGTACCTGGACCTGATACACAGCTCTTGGTACACAAGATCCATCAGGAGAGAGATTGTCTCCCTGGAGTGCTGACACACAGGCTTACAGGAGGATCAATGCATTGTCAGAGACAGTAAAACCAGCTAACCCCAGAGATAACGAGATGGCGAGAGGGAAGTATAACAGTCTAAGCAACATAAACCAAGGCTACATGACATCATCAGAACCCAGTTCTCACATCAAGGCAAGGCTAGGATAAACTCAACACAACAGAAAAGAAAAAAAAATGTTTGTACATCAAATCACTTAACATGATGAGGTTAAAGGATTTTAAGAAAGATATAAATAACTCCATCAAAGAAATACAAGACAACAGATCTAAAGAGATAGAAGCCCTTATGGAGGAAACACAAAAATCCCTTAAAGAATTACAGGAGACCATAACCAAACAGGTGGAGAAATTGAACAACCCATCAGGAAGTAAAGATTTAAAAAGAGACAACAACAACAACAACAAGAAAAAGACACAAAGAGAGACACTTTGTATATGGAAAACCTGGGAAAGAGAATAGGTGTCATGAATGCAAGTATCAAACAAGGGAATATAAAAGATAGAAAGGATTCTCGGGGGCAGAAGATACCATAGAAAACATTGACACAACTGTCAAAAAATGCAAAACACAAAAACATCCTAACTCAAAACATCCCAGAAATCCCAGACAAAATGAGAAGATAAAACCTAAGGATTATAGGTATAGAATCGAATGAAGACTCCCACTTTGACAGGCCAGTAAATATTTTCAACAAAATTATACTAGAAATGTCCTCCAACCTAAAGAAAGAGACAACCTTAACCATATGAAAAGAATAAGGTACTCCAAAAAAGTTGGGCTAGAAAAGAAATTTCTCCCATCACATAATAGTCAAAATATAAAGTGCACAAATCAAGGAAAAAATATTAAAAGAGTATGGAAAAAGTCGAGTAACATAAAAAGGCAGACCTAACAGAACTTCACCAGACTTCATAAAAGACACTATGAAAGTTAGCAGATCCTGAGCATATATCACACAGATCCTAAAAGAACAAAAATGTCACCCGTGTTACTATAAAAACTCTTAACTACATAGGTGGAGATACTAAGATATGCCACGACAATAGGAAATTTACAAAATATATTTCCACAAATCCAGTCCTTCAAAAGATAATAGATCTAAAGTTCCAGCACAAGGAGGGAAACTACACACCACACAAAGCAAGAAAATAATCTACTTTGAAAAAACACAAAAGAAGTTAAAGAAGATAGCTACAGAAACATAATTTGGCATCTAAAAAAATTAATAGAAAAAAAGCAACTATTGGTCCCATATATCACTAAATATCAAAGGACTCAATTCTCCATAAAGAGCACACACTAACTGACTCTGTGTGTGTGTGTGTGTGTGTGTGTGTGTGTGTGTGTGTATGTATGTATGTATGTATATATATATGTGTATATATATATATATATATGTATATATATATATATATGACCCAGCATTTTGTTGCATAAGTAAACACAATTCAATGACAAAGACAAATACACTCTCAGAATGAAAGGTGGGAAAACAATTTTCCAGCAAATGTTCCCAAGAAAGAACCTGGTGTAACCATTCTAACATAAAATGAAAGACATTCAAGCAAAAGTCATGAAAAAAGGTAATGAAGGACATTTCATACTCATCAACCAAAAAATATACCAAGAAAAACTCAATATTAGATATTTATGCTACAAATTGAAGGCATACACATTCATCAAAGAAACTTTTCTAAAGCTCAAAGCATACATAGTACCATATACAATAATAGTTGGAGACTTCAATACCCCACTCTCATAAATGGGCAGATCGTGGAAAGAGAACTAAGCAAAGACACAAAGAAACTAACAATGTATGAACCAAATACATTTAACATATATCAATACAACATTTTATCCTAAAAAAATAATACACCTCCTTGCCATGGGCCAGCCCTAAGATTGATCTTCGTTCTCCTGTTGGTTCTTCTTGAGGCAGCTGAGGAGGAAGAGTGTTAGCAGAGGGTAAGACTTTGTCTTACGAGATATGTGGTAAGATTTTGTCTTACAAGATATTTCAGGTTGCTGTATAATAATAAGTATATTTATATAAGTCTAAATAACTCTATTACTGTACCTGATTTACTTATCTATGTCTAAGACACTATGCTTTGCTACTGTAACTGGTCTGCCGTCTGAGACCAGAAACTGCAGTCTCTGGCACTTACAACCTCATTCTAAAGCAGCAGGAGATAAAGTACAGGATTACTTTCTGGAGCCTTTTCCCTTTTGTCCTTATTCTTCTTGCTTGTCAGGCTAGGGAGAAGCTTGGAGCAATAAAATTCTATTAAACCATGATAAGTGTATAGCAATTACGGAAGAAAAAACTTTTACATAGTCAAATATGCATAAACATAATTTCACACCCGGATTCAATAAATGTGCATATATACATTTCCACACAAATTCAGCTGGGACCAACTTAAAGGCAATCTCACAATTACATTCTTACACACACACACACACACACACACACACACGCGCGCGCGCGCGCGCGCATACATTCTCATACGTACATATTTACACAGACATCCATACTTACATATGCATATGGAGCAACATACCAAGGACCAGTAAAGAAAGATGAACTCCAATCTTTATTACAGAGAGAAAGAAATCGCTTCTACAGTTTTAATGCTAAGTGAATTAAACCCAATTTTTTAAGAGAAAAGGCTTTTTCCTTTTAACAAGTTTAAGCCTGCATTGCTATTAAGAAATGACTTTTTCTGTCCCATGGTAAGGAGAAATTGCCTGAAACTTCTGTTCTTTCAATCTTCTTCTTTTCCCTCTTTTCCCATGCCTTCTGCAGATTGCTCTCTTATGTTACATAAGGTACTCATCTCTACATTTCTTCTCAGCCCAGATCTTTTTGGCTCAGTTCTAATTAGCTCAGTTCTCCTTAGCTCAAAGATGACTTTTCAACTCTGCCCATCTCCATCTCAGTCCATCTGTCTCTGTCCTTCTAGTACAGAACTTCTCTCTCAGTCCTTCTGTGTGTCTTCTCTTTGTCCTCAGCACCTAAACATTTTTCAGAATACATGATCATGTGTTCAAAGTTCATCACTAGTTCATATGAAAAATCAAAGAACAAATTGAAATACAAGTTTACAACCGAGAATGTTTACATGAACATCCATCAGGAGTAATTATCTGGCTAACATTCATCACCAGTGTCAGCTCCAAAGGCTCACTGAAGGTCTAAAACCATAGTTGATAGAGAAGTTATTTACAGATAAACCCAGTCAATATCTTATCCTCTGTCCTTGCACCTGTAACAAATCGTTTGTTCTCTTATTATGACTCTTGATAACTGTTTGCAACCTCTTGTAATTTGTTCTTAATAGGAGAAAGTCTGTTTACTATCTCAGAACAATTAACTGGTGACACCTGGGATTCTGGCAGAGTTGTCAATGCTATTTTGACTATTAGAAAAAGACTTGTAGCTGTTCCAGCATAAAAAAGATTAATAACAATTGAAATAATTTTAGGAATTATTGTAGGATCATTATTAAGACTAAAGAATTCATCTATTTCTATGCATAGCATCTCTATGGGACAGTACAAATTCGCAGGCCTAGATCTGCTCTAAAGGGGTATGCTATTACTCAATGATTGTTATATATGTCTAATAATGACAAACGGTTTAGCATTTTAATAGCAGGCAACTTTCCCAAAATGAATCCTTTACAGCCTTGCTCAATAAGGGCAAACCAGTTGTGGATTATAAAATAATTTGATGTCGGCGCCTGCACCAACAGTGTGTGAATATCGGGCATAGGTCTGCAGGATTGAAATAAATAAAGTACACAGGTCATCTGTTTTCAACGAATGCCACCAAGGCTTTACTGAGATCTTCTATATCCCAGGCAAAAGCCAAGGAAAACAGCAAGGCAGGTGAAAATCCCCAACCAGGAAAACAGGAAAAGTCTATGTGGTTAAAGTTCTGGCCCAATGGGGACATAAACAACTACTTAACAACAACAAGCAGGAAGGCTCAGTGGGGAGGAAGGGTGCCATGAAAAATCCCAGCCCTAAATCAGGGACTAAGAACAGTTCCCAAGGGTGTAAACAATTTCTTGCTAGGGCAGTCTAAAAGGCTCAGTGAGGGGGCAGGGTAACACCAACATAGGGCCGAACAATCCTAGGCTCTACATCACAGGATGATCACCTGCTAGTTATTAGCTTGTCCTGTTATGGCTCCTGACACTTTCTTCTCAGTCCCACATGGTACCTTGTCCCAAACTGACAATATGATACATCACAAAACAGGCCTCAACAGATACAAGAAGATTGAATTAATCCCAGGTATCCTATGAGATCATTACAGACTAAGAATGGTCTTCAATAACAACAAGAACAACCAAAGACCAACATATATATGGTATCTGAAGAATGATTTACTCAATGAGAACTTGTTCAAGAAAATATAAAGAAAAAAATTAGACTTTTTAGAATTTAATGAAAAGGAAGGCATAACTTGGGAACACAAAAAAACAATGCTAAGAGAAAAACTCATAGCTCTGAGAGCCTCCACAGAGAAATAGGAGCTATGATACACTAGTACTTAATACTTTGAACACCTGAAATCTCAGAACCAATAAAAATCCAAATACACCAAGAGGACTAGGCAGCAGGAAATAATCAAACTCAGGAATGAAATCTATTTGTAAAGTAGTAGAAGCAGTCATTAAATGTCTCCCAACCAAAAGATCCCAGGACCAGAAAGGTTTAGTACAGAATTCTCTCAAATGTTCCTAGAATTCCTAATGCGAATATTCTCCTAACTATTCCACAAACTCGAAATAGAAGGAACACTACACATTTCCTTCTCTGATGCCACAGTTATGTTTATAACTAAAACAAACAAAGGCCAACAAAGAAAGAGAATTTCAGTCCATTTTTCATGAATATCCATGCAAAAATTCTCAGTAAATTAATTGCAAGCCAAATCAAAGAAAAAATCAAAACAATGATCCATCATGAACAAGTAGACTTCATCCCAGAGATGCAGGGACAGTTTAATATACAGAATCTAATCACCAATCAGCCTAATACACTACAAAACAAACTCAAAAAAAAAGAAAAGAAAAAAACAAGCAATCATCTCATTAAATGCTGAGAAAGAATTTTATACAACCTACCCCTTCATGTTAAAAGTCTTGGACATATCAGAATTTCGAGGAACATACTGAATCACAGTAAAAACAATATACAGCAAACTAGTAGCTAACATCAAACTAAATGGAGAGAAACTTAACACAATCCCACTAATATCAGGAACTAGACAAGGACACCCACTCTCTCCCTACCTTTTCAATATAGTATTCAAAGTCCTAGCCAGAGTAATTAGACAACAAATGGAGGTAAATAGATACATATTGCAAATGAAGTATTCAAAATGTCACTATATGCAGATGTTGTGGTAGTATATTTAAGTGACCCCACAAATTCCACAATGAATTTCTAAGCCTGATAAAC
Source organism: Rattus norvegicus (assembly GCF_021556685.1). Lineage (NCBI taxonomy): Eukaryota > Metazoa > Chordata > Mammalia > Rodentia > Muridae > Rattus > Rattus norvegicus. The sequence continues at coordinate 23,418,660 of NC_141555.1, forward strand.
AACTTTAGCAGAGTGGCAGAGTATAAAACAGACAAATCAGTAGCCTTCCTCTACTCAAAAGAGAAACAGGCTGAGAAAGAAATTACAGAAATGACACACTTGTCAAAAAGCATATAAAGTTCCTCAATTTGACTCTAACCAAGCAAGTGAAAGATATATATGACAAGAACACAAGTCTCTGAAGAAATAAATTGAAGATCTCAGAAATTAGAACGATCTCCAATTTTTGTGTATTGGCAGGATTAATATTGTAAAAATGGCCATTTTTTCCAAAAGCAACCTACAGATTCATTGCAATCCCATCAATATTCCAACTTAATTCTTCACAAACATATAAATGGCAGTTTGCAATTTTATTTGGAATAAATAAATCCCAGGATAGAGAAAACTAGTCTGAAAAATAAAAGCATTTTGTGGAAATCACCATCCCTTAGCTAAAGTTGTATTACAGAGCAATGGTAATGAAAAAGTGTATTTTATTGGTATTGAGACAGGTAGGTAGGTCAATGGAATAGAATTGAAGATGCAGAAAAGAACCCACATGGCTACGGGCACTTGAAAATTGACAAAGGATCTAAATCATCCAGTGGAAAAAAATATAGCCTTTTTTTTTAAATTGTGCTGTTTCAACTGAAGGACAGAATGTAGAAGAATGCACATCAGTACATTCCTATCTCCTTGTACAAAGCTCAAGTAAATGTGGATTAAAGACCTCCACATAAAACCAGATAAACTGAAACTAATTAAAGAAAAAGCAGGGAAAACCCTCGAACACATTGATACTGGGGAAAATTTCCTGAATAGAACACCAATGTCTTTTGTTGTAAGATCAAGAATCGACCAATAGATCTTCATAAAACTTTAAAGTTTCTGTAAGGCAAAGAACACTGTCATTACTTCCATACAGCAACTAAGAGATTGGGAAAAGATCTTTACCAATCCTATATCCAATGGAGTGCTAATATCCAATATATACAAAAAACCCAATAAGCTATCCTCCAGAGAATCAAATAACCCTATTTAATAGTGGGCTATGGTTCTGAACATAAAAATTCTCAACTGGTGAATACTGAATGGCTGAGAAACACCTAAAGAAATGTTCAACATCCTTAGGTATTGGGGAAATGCAAATCAAAACAATCCTGAGATCCTACCTCATACCAATCAGAATGGCTAAGATAAGAAAGTCAGGTGAAAACAGACTCTGGCAAGGATGTGGAGAGAGAGGAAAACTCTATCACTGTTGAAATTGCAAGCTCTTAAAACCACTCTGGAAACCAGGCTGGAGGTTCCTCAGAAAATTGAATATAGTATTTAATACTTGAGCACGCAGCTCTACCATTCGATGGCATATACCCAAAACTTGCTCCAACATATAACAAGGACACATGCTCCATTCTGTTCATAGCAGCCTTATTTATAAAAGACAAAAGCTGGAAAGAACCTAGATGTCCCTCAAAAGAGAAACAGATTGATGTGATGTGGTACATTTACACAATGGTGTGGTATGCAGCTATTAAATAGAATGACTTCTTGAAATTCATAGGCAAATGGATGAAACTAGAAAATATCATCCTGAGTGAAGTAACACAAATGCAAATAAAGGCACATAGAATGCACTCACTTGTAATGGGTAATCTCTAGAATGTCCCAGATATTAGGGATGCGACAGGTTCCCTGGACCCAACATTGATGCCATTAGTCAACATACACAACAACAGTGAAAATGAACCGGATGACACCACCTGCAGTAGATAGACATCGCCCCCAGTGCAAGAATGGGACCACACTCCCATCTCTTATTAATTCAGAGTTATCCCTGTCTAATGGAAATGCAGGGGCAAAAATGGAGCAGAGGCTGAAGGAAAGGCCATCCAGAGAAATGCAGACACCAAACCGGACACTGTTGCTGCTGCTGAGATGTGCTTGCAAACAGGAGTCTGATATTCCTGTCCTCTGAGAGGCTTTGACAGCACCTGACTGATACAGATGTAGATATTCACAGACAACCATTGAACTGAGCATCCAGATCCCAAAGGAAGATTTAGGGGAAGGGTTGAAGGAGCTGAAGGGGATTGTAATTAGAGGTGGAACAAGGATATCAATTAATCAGACCCCTCAGAGCTCCCATTTACCTAACCACCAACCATAGATAACATGGTCTGGTACCCTATGTATGTAGCAGAGGACTGCCTCATCTCACACCAGTGGAAGGGGAAGCACTTGGTCCTTTGGATGGTTGATGTCCCAGAGAAGAGAGATTCTAGAGGGGTGAGGAAAGAATGAATGGGGCTTTCGAAGTCACCCTCTTAGAGACAAAGAGGAGGAATATGTGGAAGTGGGGTTTATGGAAAGGGGGTAATATTTGAAATATAAACAAATACAATGCTTAATAATTCTACTAATAAAGGAGTGGTATTTTCCATACATTACTTTACTGCACAGGTTAGCTTGGAACTTTTATTGTTGCCTAGATGCATATTTCTTCCTATAGTACCTGATATCTTGTTTCTCTGAGGAGTGTAACCTTAGATGTTCCTCTTTATTCAAAGAAGGCATAACACTTAACTCCTTTCTCTAAGCAAGGGTGATTGTAGATATGTCTGTAAAGGGCAGGAGGCATTTGTACAATCTAATTGGGGGTCACCAAAAGAATTATTTACAAGCAAAGCTTGTAACACAAACAGCTGTGTTCAATCAACTTACCACTGTTGAAAGCATCCCAGGACCTCTGGCCAGGAAAATGCATATGATGTCAAGAGACACTGAGAATTTCAATATATGTGACTAGAGCAAATACTTTCCATTGTGTAGCATACTCAATATTTCAAAAAATATCATCACGGAAAGGATATTAAGAGCTTTAGGACAAGAACAAATAGTAAGTGAGATATCAAGGCAGCATCGTCACCGTAACACCTGGTATTCACATGGAATTCTAATATCAATCCCATGCATTCTATGCTCTATTCACATCCTATCACATGTTCATTCCCTAACACAGTCCACCAGTGATTTTCTAGTCCCTGCAGGGCCAAGGGTCTGGATCAGCCTTTCCCATTCAGTTATGAGGTTTCAAGACAAATCAGTGCACCAATGCAGGTGTAAGAAGCGCTTGACAGCACAGTCTCCTAAGCAACCCGTGCCCTTTCCATTCATGTTGCTCCTTCTGGAATCCCTTGACATGGCTGCTGACAGTGGGCACAAGAGCAGGTAGCACTCTGGACTCAAAGGAAGAGAGTCGACAGCGTTCCTCCTCATTCAAAAAGCTTGGATGATCGCCTGCTACTACAAGCAGAATTGACAAGTGCGGCAGCTCCTGACTGGACAGTGCAGTCTCGAGGACAGCCCCTCTCGAGCTTTGCTTGTTTCTCGAGATCAATGGTCAATCCAGTTCGGCCTGCTTCCCATTCAGGACGTGTCCATGGTTCTCGGAAGAGAGAGCCATACTCAAAGGATACAGCTTAACTGATGTTCACCATGACTCACCATTGGCAAGTAGGTTCACCAACCCTTCACCAGGTAGTAGTCCATTCGCCATTTCTTATTTAATTTCCTTAATGACTAAACGGCAGGATGTGTGGAGAGATGTCAGTGAGTCTCATCCCGGACTTTACCCTCTGACGATGCACTGCCGATTTCCCAGCCTCCACGTCCTGGAAATCCTTCTTCAGTGTCCCCCAAGCTGATTAGAACACCGGAGTGCAACAGGGGAATCAATTGAAAAATTCCCAGCCTACACAGCCTGGAAGCCCATTCAGTGTCCCCCAAGCAGATTATAACACCGGACTCCAATGGGGGAAGCACTTGAAGGGATCCCAGCCTCCGCCAACTGAGACCGCCTTCAGTGTCCCCCAACCGGATTATAACATCCTACCCAAATGGGGGACGCAAATGAACAGCAGAGACCCAAGGGACTTTGCACCTCCGGGACGACTTAGGCGGACTCCGCACAAGTTCAAAGGCCCAAAACCCTATGTAGACCAGAGATTCAAAAAACCTGATGTTCGAGTTACAGATCATATAAAGGTTTCAGTCAATAAGAGGGCCATAGACCCCGGAAGGTAACTGACAGAGAAGAAGAAATGGACAGTTCTCCTTCCTCTGAGGGTTCCTGAGGGCATGAGTAATCCACTGACCAAGGATAGCAGATCACTGAGTAACCCACTGACCAGGGATACCAGAACATCTGCTTTACATCCTGCTACCAGAAAAAGAGTGGCCTCATCTTTAGTGCCCATTCTTTGGAAGATGAAACAAAAGGCGGGTTATGTCTACTGGGTTTGAAGAACATATGGACTATGACGAGTTGGTAGCCAGAGTGCTTGCAACATCTACAAAACACAGTACTGGAGAGAACAGTGAAAGATTCAAAGATCACAGTGTACGTTGGCCATCTTCTGCTGACTCTTCTACTGAAAAACTGGGACAGGTAATTTCCCCATACATTCCAGGTTCAGAATATCCTTCCCTATCTAGACATGGAGAACTTGGATCTCCCATTTTTCCCCAAGATGTTCCTACCAACACAGGACTTTCCGGAAATAACCTAATGTTTCCAATGTTCTATAGGGTTATTCCACATTTTCCCAGGTGTCCAAAATTCTTCCCACAGATCCTGAACGGAAAATCATACATTCTCCTCTTCCAGAAAGAGTGTTTTTTTTTCTTCAATCATTATTAACTTGGAAATTTCTTATTTACATTTCAAATGTTATTCCCTTTCTAGGTTTCCAGGCTAACATCTCCCTAGTCCCTCCCACTCCCCTTCTATAAGGGTGTTCTTCTCCTGATCCACCCCCACATTACTGCCCTTCTCCCATCAATGCCATTCACTGGGGCTTCAGTCTTGGTATGACCAAAGACTTCCCATTTCACTGGTGCCACTAATAGGCATTCAGTGATACCTATGAATTTGGAGTCCAGGGTCAGTCCATGCATAGTCCATGTATAGGGTAGTAGCTTAGTCTCTGGAAGCTCTGGTTGGTTGGCATTTTTGTTCATATGTATTCTAAAGCCCATTCAGGTCTTTCAGGCCTTGCTCTGACTCCTTCAGCTGGGGTTGTGCTCTCAGCTCAGTGGTTTGTTGCTGACATTTGCCTATGTATTTGCTGTATTCTGGCTGTGTCTCTCAGGAGAGATCTAAATCTGGTTCCTGTGGGCCTGCGATTCTTTGCTTCATCCATCTTATCTAGTTTGGTGGCTGTATATGTGTGGGCCACATGTGTTGCAGGCTCTGAATGGCTGTTCCTTTAGCTTCTGTAAACTTTGTCTCCCTATTTCCTGACAATGTATTCTTGTTACACTTTTAAAGGAGGAGTGAAGGATTTATATTTTGGTCATCTTTATTGAGATTCATGTGTTCTGTGCATCTAGGGTAATTCAAGCATTTGGGCTAAAAGCCACTTATCAATGAGTGCATACCATGTGTGTTTTACTTTGATTGGGTTACCTCACTCAGGATGTTATTTTCCAGATCCAACCATTTGCCTATGAATTTCATTAAGTTATGGTTTTTGATAGCTGTGTAATATTGCATTGTGTAGATGTACCATATTTTCTATATCCATTCCTTTCTTGAAGGAATCTGGGTTCTTTCCAGCTTCTGGCTATTATAAATAAGGCTGCTATGAACATAGTGGAGTATGTGTCTTTGTTATATGTTGGGGCATCTTTTGCATACATGCCCAAGAGAAGCATAGCTGGGTCCTCAGGTAGTTAAATATCCAATTTTCTGAGGAACCTCCAGACTGATTTCCAGAATGGTTGTACCAGTCTGCAATCCCAGCAACAATGGAGGAGTGTTCCTCTTTCTGCCTATCCTCCCCAGCATCTTTTAACACCTGAGTTTTCATCTTAGACATTCTGACTGGTGTGAAGTGGAATCACAGGGTTGTTTTGATTTGCATTTCCCTTTTGACTAAAGATGTTGAACATTTCTTTAGGTTTTCCTCTACCATTCGATATTCTTCAGCTGTGAATTGTTTGTTTTGCTCTGAACCCCATTTTTCAATAGGGTTATTTGTCTCCTGCAGTCTAACTTTATGTGTTCTTTGTATATTTTGGATATTAGCCCTCTATCTGTTGTAGGATTGGTAATGATCTTTTTTCAATCTGTTGGTTGCCATTTTGTCCTAAGAACAGTGTCCTCTCCCTTACACAAGCTTTGCCATTTTATGAGATGGCATTTGTCGATTCTTGATCTTAGAACATGAGCCTTTGGTGTTTTGTTCAGGAAATTTTCTCCAGTGCACATGTGTTCGAGATGCTTCCCCACTTTTTCTTCTGTTAGTTTGAGTTTATCTGGTTTGAAGTGGAGGTCGTTGATCCAGTTGGACATAAGCTTTCTACAGGGCAGTAAGAATGGATCAATCTGCATTCTTCTACATACTGACCACCAGTTGAAACAGCACCACTTGCTGAAAATGCTTTCTTTTATTCCATTGGATGGTTTTGGCTCCTTTCTCAAAAATTAAGTGACCATGGGTGTATGGGTTCATTTCTGGGTCTTCATTTCTATTCCACTGGTTTATTTGCCTGCCTCTGTCTCATTGCCATACAGTTTTTCTTTTTATCACTGTTGCTCTGTAATACTGCGTGAGTTCAGGGATAGTGATTCCAAAGGAAGCCCTTTTATTGTTGAGGACAGTTTTAGCTATTCTGAGTTTTTGGTTATTCCAGATGAATTGAAGAATTGTTTTGTCAAACTCTATGAAGAATTGAATTGGAATTTTGATGGGGATTGGAATGAATCTGTAGGTTGCTTTTGGTATAATGGCTAATTTTACTATATTAATCCTTCCAGTCCATGAGCATGGGAGATCTTTCCATCTTCTGAAATCTCCTTCAGTTTCTTCAGAGACTTGAGATTTCTCTCATACAGATATTTTACTTTCTTGGATAAAGTCATCCCGAGATATTTTATATTATTTGGGGCTATTGTGAAGGGTGTCATATCCCTAGATTCTTCCGCTTCTTTAGATTTTGTGCAGAATTATTTTTATACACAGAAACTTTTCTGAAATTGTTTATCATGCTTAGTAATTCTCTTGTGGAACTTTTCAGGTCACTAAGTATACTCTCATAACATCTACAAACAGTGCTATTTTGACTTCTTCCTCTCCAATCTATATCCCTTTGACCTCCTTTTTTTTTGCTGGTTCCTCTGGATAAGATGTCTAGAACTATATTGAATAAACTATAAGAGAGTGGGCAGCCTTGTCATGTCCCTGATATTAGTGGGATTGCTTCATTTTTCTCTCCATTTAGTTTAATGTTAGCTACTGGTTTGCTATATAGGTTTAGGAATGGGCCTTAAATTCCTATAGTTTCCAGGACTTTTATCATGAAGGGGTGTTGACTTTTCTCAAATGCTTTCTCAGCATCTAATGAGAGGATCATTGGGTTTTTTTTTTCTTTGAGTGTGATTATATAATGGATTACGTTGATGGTTTTCTTATACAAAACTATCCCTGCATGCCTGGAATTAGACCTACTTGATCATGATGGATTACTGTTTTGATGTGTTCTTGTACTCGTTTTGCAAGACTTTTATCGAGTATTTTTGTATCAATATTCATAAGGGAAATTGATCTTAAATACTCTTTGTTTGTTGGGTCTTTGTGTGGTTTAGGTATAAGAGTAATTGAGGCTTCATTAAAGGAATTCGGTAGTGCTCCATCTGTTTCAATTTTGTGAAATAGTTTGGACAGTATTGGTATGAAATTTTCTATGAATTTTGGATAGATTTCTGCACTAAACCCATGTGATCCTGGAATCTTTTTGGTTGGGGGGCTTTTAATGATTGCTTGTATTTGTTTAGTAGTTATTGGTTGTTTAAACATTTTTTCTCTTCCTGGCTTAGCTTTGGTACCTGTATTTTTCTAGAAAATTTCCTTTTTCTCCAAATTTTCAAGTTTTGTTGATATCAGCTTTTGCAGTATGTTCTGATGACTTTTCTAATTTGCTATGATTCTGCTGTTATGTCTCCTATTTCATGTCTGATTTTGTTAATTTGGACACACTCTGTGTGCCCTCTGGTTAGTCTGGCTATGGGTTAAGGTATCCTGTTGATTTTCTCAAAGAACCAGCTTTTACTTCTGCTCATTCTTTGTATGGTCCCCTTTTTTCTACTTGGTTTATTTCAGCTCTGATTTTGATTATTTCCTGCCTTCTACTACCCCTGCTCATATTTGCTTATATTTTTCTAGAGCTTTTAGGTGTGCTGTCAAGCTGCTGATGTATGCTCTCTCCTATTTCTTTCGACAGACACTCAGAGCTATGAGTTTCGTTTTAGCACAGCTTTCATTGTGTACCAAAAGCTTGGGTATATTGTTCCTTCATTTTCATTAAATTCTAAGAGGTCTTTAATTTCTTCATTTCTTCCTTGACCAAGTTAACATTGAGTAGAGCATTGTTCAACTTCCATTTATCTGTAGGTGTTCTTTCCTAATTGTTATTGAAGAACAGCCATAGCCCATAGTGGTCTTATCGGATGCATTGGATTTTTCTATCTTTCTGTATCCTTTGAGGCCTGTTTTTTGACTGATTATATAATCAATTTTGGAGAAAGTGCCATGAAGTGATGAGAAGAAGTTATACCCTTTTGTTTTATGATAGAATGTTCTCTAAATATCTGTTAAGTCCATTTAGTTTATAACGTCTGTTAGTCTGTCTATGTCTCTGTTTAATTTCTGTTTCTGTGATCTGTCTAGTGATGTGAGTAGGGTATTGAAATCTCCTGCTATTATTGTTTGCGGTGCAATATGTTCTTTGAGCTTTAGTAAGGTTTCTTTTATGTATGTAGGTGCCCTTGTATTTGGAGCATATATATTCATGATTTCGAGTTCATATTGATTGATTTTTTCTTTGATGAATATGAAGTGTCCTTCCTTATGCTTTTTGATGACTTTTAGTTGAAACTAGATTTTATATGATAATAGAATGTCTACTCCAGCTTGCTTCTTCAGACCACTTGCTGGGAAAGTTTTTTCCAGCCTGTTACTCTGAGGTAGTGTCTGTTTTTGTCTCTGAAATGTGTTTCCGTTAGTAAAAACCCAGGGTCCTCATTACATATCCAGTGTGTGAATCTGTGAATTTTTAGAGGGGAATAGAGTCCATTGATGTTGAGAGATATTAAGGAATAGTGACAATCACTTTCTGTTATTATCATAATTGAAGTTTAGTTTATGTTTGTGCGCTTCTCTTCTCTTTGTTTTCTTGTGAAAAGATTAATTTCTTGCTTTGTCAATGGCTTTACTTGCCTCCTTGTGTTGGGAATTGCAGTTAGTGTCCTTTGTAGGACTGGATATGAAGAAAGATATTTTGTAAATTTGGTTTTGTCATGGAATATCTTGGTTTCTCCATCTATGTTAATTCAGAGTTTTGCTGGATACAGTAGCCTGGGATAGCGCTTTTGTTCTCTTAGTGTCTGTATGACATCTGTCCAGAATCTTCTGGCTTTCATAGTATCTGGAGAGAATTCTGATTTAATTCTGATAGGTTTGCCTTTATATGTTACTTAACCTTTTCCCTTACTGCGTTTAATATTTTTATTTGTTTTTCGCACTTGGTGTTTTGACTACTATGTGATGGGAGAATTTCCTTTTCTGGTCCAATCTATTTGGAGTTCTATAGGCTTTGTGAATATTTATGGGCATCTCTTTCTTTAGATTAGGGAAGTTTTATTCCATAATTTTGTTTAAGATATTACTGTCCCTTGATGTTGACAGTCTTCACTCTCTTCTATGCCTGTTAAGCTTAGGTTTGATCTTCTCATTGTGTCCTGGATATTCTTTATGTTTTGGGCTAGGTGCTTTTCTGTTTTACATTATCTTTGACAGTTGTGTAAATGATTTCTATGGAATCTTCTGCTTCTTAGATTATTTCTTCTATCTCTTTTATCCAGTTGGCGATTCTCACATCTGTGATTCCTTGTCCCTTTCCTAGGTTTTCCATTTCCAGATTTGTCTTCCTCGTACTTTCTTTATTGTACCTATTTCCACTTTTAACTCCTCGATATTTTTGTTCATTTCCTTCTCCTCTTTTGGTGTTTTTCCAGTAGTTCTTTAAGGTACTTTTGTTTTCCCTCTTTCTTGGTTTCTACATGTTTACTTCTGTATTTTCTGTTGTCCTGTATTTTCTTAAGGGAGTTATTTATGACCGTCTTAACATACTCCATCGTCATGATAAAATGTTAATTTAAATCTAGATCTTGCTTTTCTGGTGTGTTTGTATAAACTGTGTTTGCTTTGGTCGGAGATTTGGGCTTTAATGAGCCTAAGTAGTCTTCTTTACTATTGCTTGAGTTCCTGTTCTTGCCTCTATCTATCAGGATGTCTCCGGAGTTAGCTTGTCTTGCTCTTTCTGACAGTGGCTTGACCGTTATGTACACTCATGTGTCAGGACGGCTGTAGAAATATATTCCTATTTTCTTTTACCCAGTTATGAGAACAGAGTATTCTGCTCTCATACATGCAGCTGCTCCTGTCCACTGCCTTTCAGTTCTCCCTGTGGGCAGGAACCAGAAGGAAATTCCCATATTTCTCCTAGATCCTTCTGTGGGGAGAGGGAACAAAGAAGGAACAAGGTGTTTTCCTCTTGAATCAGGAATCTGGGCAGAGAGTGGTATCCTCTGGTTTCCCAAGAGTCTCTGCTCCTCTGAAAGTCTAATTCCCCTACCCTCTGGGTTATTGAGCAGGGAGTTGTTTGACCCGTTCAGTTCAGATCCAGGCACAGTCTGGAACATGGTGCTCCTGCAGTTTTACTCCTCCTATATTCCTGGGTCCAGAGGCACTATGCTGTTTTGTCTTGGGCCAAAGATGAGGGTATCAGTGGGCAGACGTGGCAGTCTCTGTGCCTTGTAGGCTCAGTATTGCCCACACTCCTGGGTGATCAGTTCTCTCTCCTTCAGCGTCTAGGAGCAGGGAGCACTGAGCTGGGATCAGCAAGGTTCAGGAACTGGAAGTGCCTGATCCCAGAGGAGTTGTCTCTTTGTGTGTCCTGAGTCCACCAGTCAGGGCACTCAGAGCAAAAAGTTGGATTCACCTCTGGTCTCAGGTCTGAAGTTGCTCCTCGTGCTGACTTTCAGTTCTCTAGGAGAGCCGCAATGAGAAATGTCCTGCCCCTCCTTCTCCTAGGTCCCTATGCACAGGAAGCCCAGATGTAGCAAGGTGGTTTTTCTTGAGTCAGGAATGTGAGCACAGTTCTCAGGGGTTTCTGCCTCTCTGGTGGTCTAAGTCTTCCCCACCCCAAACAAGATTTGGGTGTAGGATGCTGTTGGGACCTGTTCAGATCCAGGTTCGGTTTGACTGCAGGGCTTCTGCAGCTTGACTGCTCCTATATTCATGTGTCCAAAGGCACTATGCAGTTTCCTCTTGGTCTAGGGATGTGGCACAGGTGGACAAATGTGGCAGTCTCTTTTACCCTGAGGTCTCAGTATTGTCCACTCTTCTAGGTGATCAGTTCTTTGTCCCACAGAGTTTCCAAAGGAGTTTCAAATGTTCATTCCCTATCCTACAGGTCTCCAATCTTTCTATTTCTCCTCCAAAGTGTGTTGGACAAGACAAGGTGATTTCAGAACTTCCCTATTAAAACAAGAGGACCTTCAAAGTCATCCACTATTAAAAATGGGCTTAAATCATCACTTATGGTCCAAGGGGGACAAAATACAGTCGCTAATCCCCAAGTGAACCTCAAAACACACAAAACAGCCCAAGTAGAGACAAAACTTTCTGCATGTACACCATTAGATCAAGAACCATTGCCAGCATCAGAAGGGGCTCTTGAGAGTTCCACACACACACAAGATGTGGTGGAAATTTCTGAGACCACACAAGGGACTCTTGTGCCTTCTGGACAAAAAAAATGTGATCTACTACCCTCACCATATCCCCCAGTGCTTCCCATGTCCCTATACATCAAAGAATTATTCAAATATCATCTACTACTGAAAAGGACCCCCTGCCTTGTCCTCAGGCCCAAAAGAGCCAAGTTAATCGCAACACAGAGTCAATGAGCCGTGCAAACTCCATATTAATACAATGTGCAGAGTAGGTAAAACATTCCCTACCTACTCAGGGGACTCTAGGTCATTCTGTCCAAAAGGAGAGGCTCCAAAATTTTCCACATAAACATTAGAGATGCTAGAATTTCTGAAAACTAAGCAGGATTCCCTGAGTAGTTCTCTATTTCATAAAGAGACTGTGGGACAAGAAACATCTACTAAAGACGTTCTACCACAGCCACATATTTAGAAAGAGCTTGTGATGTTACATGTATACAAAAGATATTCTTGGATATATTCCACCCGTAGAGAACATTATGGGCCCAACTATATGTGAAAGAGGAGTGGTGGAACATGATATGCAAAAACCAGTTTCTGTAGCATCCTCAACATCTGAAGAAAGGGATTCCTTGGATTCCATTTGTGCAAAAGATTGCATACTACCTCCGCAAATTTCACAGGAGGCTATGGGAACTTCCTTATATCCTCAATATCAGTCATCTTCCCCAACTATAGAAGATGCTACACACTCTTCCAAATATGCACAAAGGGCTTCCAGTCGTTCAGTGTACCCACAAGCGGACCCAGAACATCTGCCAAATACCTCAAAGACTCTTGATTTTACCTTATCTTCTCAAGGGGCCTTGGAACCTGTTTTGCCTATCAAGCAGGCTAGGGAACCTGACACTTCTATATGAAAGTCTGTTTCCACTTCTCCAGCAGAAGAAATTTTCTTGGAATTTCCACAATTACACAACAATATCTAGAAACATCCTTATCTGCTCATGAGGCTCTGAGACCTCTCACATATGTCCATGATACTCTAGGAGAGGTCACATCTTCAGAGTTAGCTCTAATACCTTCCCCCCATTGGGAGTTCACAGTCAGGATTTCTCCACATATACACTGTACATTAAGACCTTCCTCACCTGAGAAGGATGTCTTAGGATTTACTGCATTTGAACAGCATGCTTTACAACTATCCCCATCGACCCAAGTAGATTTATTTCACATGTCCACATTCTCCCTTTACCAAAGTGGATCACAGGCATCCATTTTCTAGAAACAAAGGGTTAAGATTTGATCCTTCTGATGGAGTCTTGAGAAGATTCTCCTCTAAGGAAGACAGTTTCAACCATCCCCCTTCTGCCAAAAGGGATCTTGTGTCATCTTCTGCTGCCAAAGAGACACCAAAAGCTACAACTACTCCTCACGTGAGTCCCACACCTTCTCAATCTGTCCAATGGGCCTTGGAATTTTCCAAAAATGATGAAGGAATTGTGGAAAGTTGCCAATCCTTACAAGGGCGTGCTGGAGATACCATATTGTCCCAAGATGCTCAAGAACTCATCTTTCTACCAAAAAGGCATGATCACTGTCTGCCCTAGGATTTCAGGTAATTTATTCACCCCTGTCTAGGGCTAAAGAATGTGTTCTCCATGCTCAAAGTGATTTGTCATTGTGCAAATTAGACTTCAAAAATACAAAACATTTTTTTATATTTCCAAACGTCTGAGGGAAAGTCCACAACAACAAAAAATCATGTAGACCTTGTCCCATTAGCCCAAGTATATCAGAAAAATCCCATGTCTTCTAAAGCATCTAAAAATCAATCTAGCTCTAGCACTCATTTTGGGAAATATTTACCATCAGGCATACAATCTGCAGGACCATCAAAATCTAAAAAGGGGTATTGCGAAACTTTACCATCTGCCAAAAGATCTTTCGGATGTTCAGCAACTTTGCCAAGGGCGCAGTTAACCCAGAGAACAAAAAATTAAAGCCCTATGTCCATGGTGTTTTCCCAAGAACCACATATTTCTTCTTTTCTTTTATACCAAAACAGAAGGCCAGCTTCCTTTTCTGCATCTCTGATATTTCCTCCTATTTGTTCTCCCTATCAAATGGCTCTTTACTCTGAATTAGAGGTCTATTTGTAAACCATAGATATATGGAAGGAACATCTGAGAGGCAGTTGCTGTCAGGATAACACTTGTGAAGTCACAGAAGAAGCTAGGGTTCTCCAGGTTACAAGAGATTTTTCACGGAGGGCCTCATGATGATGTCACTGAGAATTGCCATAGCCTAACTCTCAACAGCTTTCCTTACATTTACTTACACCTTAGATTTGGAGGTGCCCTTTTCAGGAGTGTCGACTGTGACACAGTAGAAACCTTTACATGCTACAATTTTCTAATGCTAGAGATTTCTCTCTGCTTCATTACTGATTACATCCTCTGAATAAAGGAAGTTAACAAGGGACTGTCATGGGTAGAAAAGATCTAGGAACACAGAAGGAAGGAGATTTTTCTGGAGATTAATTCTATTCCCAGGTCCAATCCAGTGACATAAAGTTCAATTCCCTAGGTTTTCTCTGTTTCCCAGGTGTCATTATTTCCCTACAGACTTTTAATTGAGTGAATATTGTGCTATATTTTCTGATGGTACATTATTTGATAGGGGACATTATATATGTTCCTGCATGTGTACTTAAACATTACATTTTTCCAAATCCCTTTTTTTGAAATGCATTTGGCAACAAAAGGGGTCCAGCTATAGAGTGAATATAAGAGTGGAAATATTGTGTACCTACTTCAAATGATCAACTCCCAATTCCTTATTTTATCCATAAATTAACAGATATCAGTAAAGCAAAGGAGAACATGGAGTATAGAATGTGGTTCTGAAGTTCTATTAGATGTCAGTTCTCTAATTTCTACGTTCCTGTGTTCCCAGGGAAAGACTTGAGGGTTTTGGGTGTTTTACCATGATTCTTTCTTCAGTCCAAGCACCAGTTTCTGGGTGATGGGCATCAAGAGGAATGGCTTGAGGTCCAGTGTAACTTATCTTCAATAGGTTATAAGAAGAAAAGGGAGTCTATTTGGCATTGTTATTTGTGGATCCTATATCAGGCACAAAAACAAGATAAGGTTGTTGAAGCTAAGAAGAGCATGCTGCCAGGAACTGGATATAGATCTTTCATGAGAGACACAGCTAGAGCATGTCAAATACAGAAGTTAATGATAGTGGCAAATCAGAGAACTGAAAATGGACCTCGTGTTTGTAGATGTTGAGAAAGGATTACAAGTGCTGAATGGGCTTTCAACCCCGTAAGAACAACAAGTTCAACTAACCAGAGCTTTCTGGTAATAATCCAATATTCAAAGATGTGTTTGGACAGACCTATGGCTCCAACTGCATATGTGGCAGAGGATGGCGATCTTGGCCATCAATGGAAGGAGAAGCCTTTGGTTCTCCCTAGTTTTTACTGCTAGTTCAACGGAATGTCCAGGCATAGTAAGGTGGGTTATAGAAGATGGGTAAGGTGACCGGTTAGGAATCTTATGGACAGGAACCTGGGAAAGGAAATAACATTTTAAATGTAAATATAGAAATATCCAATTAAAAAAAACTATAAAATTTGCGAAAAAATAAGAAAAGGAAATAAAGAAAAAATGGCAGCTATCCAGACCTATTGACTTAGAAATCTAAAGAGTCCCTGTCAGGGAATTGTTGTCAGAATAATACTGGTAGAAAGGCTGAGATGATGAAGTCCAAATTTGAAGCAATTCGCTTTCCCAGATATTAGTCAGACACAAACTGCACTATGGGAATCCAAATCAGGCAGGAGTTTACACTGATCTGAGGAAAGAATACTTGTCTTTCCCTTCTTCCTTTGCACCTTTCTCTTCTGCGAAAAAGAGTCTAAGCCATGAGCTGATCTCAGGAAGACAACTGGGCCCTTTCCAACACTTGGGTTTGGAATAACGAAATTAATGATATAAACTCTCAGACTTCCAGGAACTATAACAAGCAGGGATGTCCAGATTCTTCTGGGAGGCTCTCAACTCCAGATTTCCATATGTTGAAGGCTCAGTTAAAGGCTATCTCTTCAGCATACCCAGTCAACCCCTAATTAGGACTCACTGAGCTTTCCAATGGAACAAGTATTTTTTCCTTTTTTATACAAATACAGAAGGCCAGCTTCCTTCTCCTCATCTCTGTTCTCTTTACCCTCTTTCTTTTCCCTCCCAAATGAGTGTTTACTCTGAAACAGGGGCCAAATACTAAACCTTAGTGGTACAGAAGGAATAATGAGAGGCAGTTGCTGTCAGGGCAACACTAGAAACTTCACAGAAGAAGCTAGTTCTCTCCACGATACAAGAATTTTTCATCAGTTCCTAATGATGATGTCACTGAGAAATGCCATGGCCTACCTGCTAAACAGCTTTCCTTACATTGACCAATTTCGAGTGTGTCCTTTCCATGAGTGTCTCCTGTGACACAGTGGAAACCTTTACATACTACATCTCTCTAAAATTAAGTACTTCTATTTGTTTCATTAGTGGTTACATGTTTTGAATGAAGAAAGTTAGTCAGGGACTTGGCATGGGTGGAAAAGGTCTAGGAACACGGAGTGGAGGAGATTCTTCTGGATAAAAAATTTTATCCCCAGGTCCATTCCTGTTACATACCCTTCAATTTCCTAGGTTTTCTCTGTTTTCAAAGGCAAGTATTTTCCCTACAGACCTTCAATTGAATGAATATTGTATTAAATTTTTTGTCTACATTCTTTGAGAGGGGAAAAAAAATATATATATATATATATATATATATATATTATATATATATATACATACATACATACATACATACATACATACGTACATATTCCTGAATGTGTACTCAAAAATTCTGTTTTCCAATTCATTTTTTTGCAGTGATTTTGGCAAGAAAGGGGGCAGAGCTATAGAGCTATAGAGTGATATAACAGTGTAAATACTGTGTACCTTCTTCAAATCATAAACTGGCAAATTCTTATTTTATCAAAAAATTACGAGACATCGTGAAAGTAAAGGAGAGGATGGACTATAGTATTCGGTTCTCTAGTCCCATTTGATATAAGTTCTGCATTATCTACCTTACTGTGTTCCCAGGAAGAGACTTGAGGTTTTTCGATGTTTTACCATGATTCTTTCTTCAGGCCAAACATAAGATTAAGGAGGATGTGCAGTATGAGGAATAGAGTGTGGTCCAGTGAAACCTCAGCGTCATTAGGTTCAAAAGAACAGGAGAGAGTCTATTTGGCACTGTCATTAATGGATTCTACTTTCCTAATCTTGTATCCCAGAATCCATGTTAAAATTCCATCTAACTTCATAGCTATAGCTTACATAAATATAATAGTTTACATAAATACATAAATATATATATAGATATATAGATATAGATATATAGATAGATAAATAGATATAGATGATATAGATATAGTTATAGATATAGATAAAGATAGATATATGAGCCACCAAATTTAGATAAGATGGATGAATCTTAGAATTGCATGATTAGAATAAACGGATATAGGTCCTTCCTGAGAGACACAGTAGAGCATGTCAAATACAGAAATGAATAGTAGTGGCAAAGCAGTGAACTGAAAACAGATCTCTTGTTGGTAGATTTTGAAAAAGGTTACAGGAGCTGAAGGATCTTTCAATCCGATAAGGAAAACAACGCCATCAAACCAGAGTTTCTGGTACTATATGAATATTGAAAGAGTGTACATGGATAGACCTATGGCTCCAAATTCATATGTAGCAGAGAATGGCCTTGTTGGGCACCAATGTAAGGAGATACCCTTGGTATAAACTAGGTTTTATTACAAATTCAAGGGAATGTCAAAGGGAAATAAGAGGAATTATACAAGAAGTGTAGGTGGACCGGTTAGGGATCTTATGGACAGGAAACTGGGAAAGGCAAAAAGATTTGAAATGGAAATATGGAAAATCAAATTAAAACGCAAAAAAACTTACTAAAAAATAAAAATATTAAATAAGTTAAAGATAAGAAAACTGCCATCTAATCATACATATCTAACGGGTCACAATCAAGCACTGGGAGTCAGAGTAATACTAGTGGAAAGAGTGATATGATGAACATAAAAACACGTCTCACTCCCAAATACCAGTATCAGACACAAACTGCACTATAGGTGTCCAAATAATCAAGGAGTTTACTCTGAGATGAGGACACAATACTTATCTTTCACTTCTTCCTTAGGACCTTTTTCTTCTGGGCAAAAAAAGACAGTGCCCTTCTCAACACCTGGCTTTTGGGATTAAGATATTAATGATATAAACTCTCAGACTTACAGGAACCAGTAGAAGCAGGGAAGTCCAGGTGCTTCTGACAGGTTCCGAGCTCCTGAACCCATGTGTGGAAGGTTCAGATCAATTCAATCTCTTCAAAGTGCCTACTCCACACCTACCAAGGACTCAGTGTGATTTCCCATGGTCGATATATTTCTTCCTTTTTTTTTATAACAAGACTGAAGGCCACCTTTGTTCTCCCCATCTCTGAGCTTTTCATCCTCTCTTTTCTCACTCCCAAATATCTGTTTGCTCTGAACTAGATGCCAATTAGTAAACCCTATAGGTACTGAAGGAATATCTGAGAGGAATTTGAAGACAAGACAACACATGTGAAATCACAGAAGAATCTAGGGATCTCCAGGATACAAGACATTTTTCATAGAGGGCCTAATGATGATGTAACTGAGAAATGTCATGGCCTCCCTCTAAACACCTTTCTTTAAATTGACCAGTTTCGAGAGTGCCATTTCCATGTATGTCTCCTGTGACACAGGGGAAACCTTTATGTACTCCATCTCTCTAAATCTGGAGACATCTCTTTGCTTCACATGTAGTTACATGCTCTGAATGGAAATAGTTAGTCAGGGTCCTGGCATGGCTAGAAATGATCAAGGAACTTGGAGAGGAGGGGATTCTTCTGGATAATATTTTTATTCCCAGGTCCATTCCTGTGAGATATATAGTTCAATTTTCTAGGTATTCTTTGTTTTGTAAAGGCCAGTATTTTCCCTACAAAACTTTAAGTGAATGAATATTGTATTTCATTTTCTTATTGTACATACCTTGATAGATGACTTTATAAATATTCCTTAATGTGTACTCTAAAATTCTGTTCTCCAACTCCATTTTCTGCTATGATTTTGGCTATGAGTTGGCCCATAAATAGAGTGAGTATAACAGTGTAAATACTGTGTACTTACTTCAAATGATGAACTCTCAAATACTTAATTAATCCAAAGACTAACAAAGAGCAATAAAGCAAAGGACCACCAGAATATACATTTCGGATCTCTAGTCACATTTGATATCTCTACTACACTATGTACCTTCCTGTGTTCCCATGGCCAGACTTGAAGGTTTTAGATGTGTTACTATGATTCATTTTTAAGAACAAATATAGGAAACAAGAGGATGTGTGTGGAGAAGAAAGGCTTGAGGAACAGTGAAACCTCAACTTCAATACCTTCATAAGTAAAGGAGGGATTATATTTGACATTGTTATTTGTAAGTTCTACATTATTGAACTAGTTACACAGAATCCGTGTTAACACTCCACCTAACCACCTAACCAAATAACTGTAGGAGGGACAAAAAGGATATATATATTTATAATCAGCCACCAAAACTAGATAAGAGTGATGAAGTTAAGAAGTGCATTCTGCCAGGAAACAGATATAGATATGTCCTGAGATACACAGGTAGAGCATGTCATATAAAGAAGTGAATGCTTGTGGCAAACAACTACCTGAAAGGGACCACTTGTTGGTAACTCTGAGAAAGGATAACAAGTATTGAAGGAGCTTTCAACCCCATAAGAACAACAATGCCAATGAACCAGAGCTTTCTGGTACTAAACCAATATTCAATGACTGTACTTGGACAGACCTATGCATCCAAATCCATATGTAGCAGAGGATGTCCTTTTGGGCACCAATGGAAGTAGAAAGCCTTGGTCCTCGCAGTTAAAGGATATGTGAAGGGAAAGTAAGGTGGTTTATGGAAGAAGTGGAGAAGTACTAGTTATGAATCTTATTGGAGGAAATTCTTAAAGGAAATCATATTTTAAATGTAAATATAGAAATTTATTTGTTTAAAAAACAAATAAAATTTGAAAAATAAAAAAATATAAGAAATAAATGGAAAGAAAAATGCCAGTTAAGCACAGCTGTTGACTCAGAAATCTAATGGGTACTGTGAAGGAATGGTAGTCAGAGATATAAAAGTGGAAAGATTGAGACGGTGAAGTCTCAACTAGAAGCACTTCATTCTTCCAGATATCAGTGTCAGACACAAACTGCACAATAGATAACTAAAGCATGAAGGAGTGTGCTCTGAGCTAGGGGCACAAGACTATCCTTATTTTCTTCCTTAGGTCCTTTTCCTTCTGGTCAAAAAGAGTAAAGGCCATGAGCTGTCAGGAAAACAACTGTCCCCTTTCCATCTTTTTGGAATAAAGAAATGAATGATATAAAATCTCTGACTTTCAGGAACCAGAAAAAAAAAGAAGTCCAGATGCTTCTGAGAGGACTCCAGCTTCTGATTCCAATATGTGGAAGGCTCAGACCAATGCTATCTGTTGAGCAATACCACTCAACCCCTACCAAAGAGTCACTGAACTTTCCTATGCACACATATATCTACTATTTTTTAGAGGTACTGAAGGAATACCTGAGAGGCACATGCAGTCACGACAACACTTGTGACATCACAGAAGAAGATAAAGCTCTCGAGGTTAAAAGAGATTTTTCAGGTAGGCCCAAATGATGATGTAACTGAGAACTGCCATGGCCTACCTTATATTGACCAGATCTGAGAGTGCCCTTTCCAGGTATGTCTCCTGTGATTCAGTGTAAACCTTTATGTACTCCATCTCTCTAAAGCGAGAGGATTCTCTTTGCCTCATTAGTGGTTACATGCTCTGAATGGAGAAAGTTTTTGAAGGGCTTGGAATGGGTAGAAAAGATCTTGTAACATAGAGTAGAGGAGTTTCTTCTGAATAATAATTTTATTCCCAGGTACATTTCATAAAATACAGTTCAATTTTGTAGGTTTTCTCTGTTTTTGAAAGGCCAGTATTTTCCCTACAGACCTTCAATTGAATGAACATTCAATTTCACTTTCTTCTTGTGCATTCCTCCATATGGGACTTTAGCAATATTGCTGAATGTGTACTCAAAAATTATATTTTCCAATTCCATTTTCTGCAATGATTTTGGTAACAAATGTGACCCAGCTCTAGAATGAGCATAATAGTGTAAATATGGTGTACCTACTTGAAAATGATAAACCCCCAAATCCTTATTTTATCCCAAAAATACCAGACATCAGCCAATCAAAGTACAACATGGACTATGGAATTCAATGGTTCTCTATTCCCATTTGACATCAGTTCTGCATTTTCTTCCTTACTGTGTTCCCGTGGCCAGACTTGAGTGTTGTGAATATTTTACCATGATTCATTCTTCAGGAATAATAAGATACAAGAGGAAGGACAGGGAAGGAATGGCTTGAAGTCCAATGAAACCACAACTTCAATATGTTCATAAGAACAGGAGGGAGTCTATTTAGCATTGCCCTTTGTGGATTCTACATTCTTGACTTAGTTGCGCAGAATCCATGTAATTCTACCTATCCACGTAGTGGAAGTATCCAACCAAAGGAGATATATATATATATATATATATATATATATATATATATATATATATATCCCCAAAACTGGATAAGATTGATGAAGCAAAGAAGTGCATTCTGCCAGGAATCATTTATTGATATTTTCTGAGATACACAGCTAGAGCATATTATATACAAAGTGAATGTGTTCATGTAAAAATATAAAAATAAAAAATAAAATTTTCTTTTACCCTGCTAACCCTGGCACCGAAGTGTCTGAAATTTTCTGCTAGATATTTGGCAAAAACATTTTCTCACTCCTCGGCTGCACAGTGTTTCGTGCCGCCACACACTTTCCTATACTCAAACCCTCACATAAAAAACACACTACACAATAATATTTAATCCAGTTTATTTGATATAATTGCCCAATTAAACATACAAACCCAGGTACCATCTATCCCTTAGGAACATTAATAACGACATGCATATACACAGAGCAGAATCTTTTTTTTTAATCTAAGACTTTTACATGTTTGCTCAACTGTAATTTATCGTTACTTTTTAAATTCAAACAAAACAGTCAATCTGTTTCTCTTTTTTTTTTTTCTTCTCATTTTTTCGGACCTGGGGATCGAACCCAGGGCCTTGCGCTTGCTAGGCAAGTGCACAGAGCAGAATCTTAAATTCACCTACTATGGCTTCTCACTCTGTCATCTTCCTTTCTCTCTTTTTTACTCTAGTCTCCTCCTCTTCCTTCAAACATCTCTCCCTCCAATTCTTCCTTTTCTTCTCATGATAACCCTCTTATATCCTGTTCCTGCCACACACATATACTTTACAAATTCAATGGGGAGTTGGTTCAGGTGAAGTAACCTGAGTTTTGAGTACAGGACTATGCAGCTGATCTTGGGGCAGTGAAATTAGCATCAAACACAGATAACTTCAGAGCAAACCACAACATAACCCTAGTGGCAAACCAGTGAGCTGAAAACGGACTTCTTGTTGGTAGATTTTGAGAAAGGATTAGAAGAAAAGAAGGTGCTTTCAAAACCATAAGAACAACAATGCCAATGAAACAGAGCTTTCTGGTAGTAGACCAGTATTCAAAGAATGTACATGAACAGACCTATGGCTCCAAATGCATATGTTGCAGAGGATGGCATTGTTGGGCAACTATGGAAGGAGAACCCTTGGTCTTGCCTACCTTTGACTGCCAGATCAAGTGAATGTCCAGGGGCAGTAAGGGGAGTTATAGGAGAAGGGTAATGGGACGGGTAAGTGATATTATAGTCAGAAAACAGGGAAAGGAAATAATATTTTAAAATTAAATTTAGAAATATCCAATTAAAAAAGCAATAAAAATAGTTAAAAATTTAACAAATTGAAGGAAATAAAAGGAAATAAATTTGCCAGCTATTCACAACTATTGACTCAGAATTTAATTTAAAGGGGTCACTGTCAGGGAATGGTAGTCAGACTATTACTAGTGGAAAGACTGAAATGATAAAGTCTCATCTAGAAGCGCTTGTCCCTCCCAGATATCAGTGCCAGACACAAACTGCATTATTGGAATTCAATGCATGGAGGAGTTTACACTGTGCTCAGGACACAATACTTGCCTCACCTTTCTTCCTTAGCACCTTTTCCTTCTTGGCAAAAGGATAAAAGCTATGAGCTCTCAGGAAAAATTATACTGCCCTTCCGAACACCTGGCTATTGGGATAAAGAATTGAATTATATAAACTATCTGACTTCCAAGAAAAATAACAAGCATGGAAGTCCAGATGCTTCTGAGAGGATCCTAGCTCCTGATTACCATATGTGGAAAGGTCAAATCAAGGCTATCTCTACAGTGAACCTACTCAACCCGTATGCAAGACTCAAAGAACTTTCCCATTGACCATGTATTTCTTCCTTTTTTATACCAAGACCAAAGCCAGCTTCCTACACCCCATCTCTGATCTCTTCATCCTCTTTGATCTCCCTCATAAATGTCTGTATACAATACATTCCAGGCCAATTAGTAAACCCTAGAGGTACTGAAGGAATATCTGAGAGGCAGTTGCAGTCAGGACAACCGTTGTGACATCACAGAAGAAGCTAAGGCTCTCCAGGACACAAGAGATATTTCAGGGAGACCTAATGATGATGTCACTGAGAACCGCCATGGCCTTCCTACAAAACAGATTTCCTTACATTGACCAGATTTGAGGGTGACATTTTCAGGAGTGTCTCCCGTGACACAGGGGAAACCTTTACTTACTCCATCTCTCTAAAGCTAGAGACTTCTCTCTGTTTCATTAGGGGTTACTTCCTGTGAATGGACAAAGTTAGTCAGGGGCTTAGCATGGCTAGAAAAGATTTAGGAATATAGAGTGGAGGAGATTCTTCTAGAAAATATTTTATTCTCAGGTTCTTTCCTGTGACATATAATTCATTATCCCAGGTTTTCTTTATTTACCAAAGGGTAGTATTTTGCCTACAGACCTTAATTGAATGAATATTGCATTTCAATTTCTCATTGTACATTACTTGATAAGAGATTTTATTAATATTCCTGTATGTGTACTCAAAAATTCTGTTTCCAATCACATTTTAAGCAAACAAAGAACAAAATGATTATAGAATTCAGTTCTCTAGTCCTATTTGATATCAGTACTACACTATATACCTTCCTGTTTTCTCATTGCTAGACTTGAGGGTCAGATGTTTTATCATGATTCTCTCTGAAGGCCAAACATAAGATACTGGATGGATGGACAGAAAGAAGAATGGTTTGAGGACCAGTGAAACCTCAACTTCAATAGGTTATTAAGAACAGGATGAGTCAATTTGGCATTGTCATTTCTGAACTCTACATACTTGACCTAGTTGATCAGAATCCATGTTACCATTCCACGTAACCACGTAGTTGTAGAAGCCACCAAAAGTGTGTGTGTGTATGTATGTGTATATATATATATATATATATATATATATATATATGTATATATATATATATATATATCCCCAAAACTAGATAAGATTGATGTAGATAAAAAGTGCATTCTGCCAGCAACTGGATATAGATAGTTCTGAGAGATACAGGTAGATCATGTCAACTACAGAAGTGAATGCTAGTGGCAAACCAGTGAACTGAAACAGACCTCTTGTTGGCAGATTTTGAGAAAGGATTTCAAGAGGTGAAGGAGATTTCAATCCCATAAGAACAACAATGTCAATGAACCAGAGCTTTCTGGTACTAGACAAATATTCAATGAATGTACACGGACAGAACTATGGCTCAACATGCATGTGGCAGAGGATGACTTTGTGCAACATGAATGGAAGCAGAAGATATTGGTCCTCTTAAGGTTTTTCTCCCAGTTCAAAGGAATGTGAAGGCGTAGTCAGGGGGGTTAGAGAAGAAGGGGAAGCATAGGGGCAGTAAAATGGGAAACAAAATAACATTAAATGTAAATATAGAAAGTTCAAGTTAAAAAAGCAATAAAAATTGCTAAAACTTAAAAAATGAAAGAAATAAAAGAAGAGAAAACTGACAGCTAATCACAGCTATTGACTCAGAATAGTAAAATGGTAGTCAGTGGAAATATTAGTTGAAAGTCTGAGATGATGAAATCTGAAATAATAGCACTGCTGCTTCCCAGACTGCACTATAGGTATCCAAAACATGGAGGAGTTTTCTCTGAGCTAGGGACACAATACCTGTCTCTCCCTTTTCCCTTAGGAACCTGAAGAACAGGGAAGACCATATGCTTCTGAGAGGCTCCCAGATCCTGATTCCCATTGATGGGAGGTTCAGATCAGGGTTATCTCTTTAGCAATCCCACTAAATTCCTACCAAAAACTCACTGACCTGTACCAAGGACATCGTAATTCTTCCTTTTTTTAAACCAAGACAGAAGGCCAGCTTCCTTCATTCTCCCCATATCTTTTCATCCTCTTTTTTCTCCCTCCCAAATTAATTTTTACTCTGAATTAGAGGCCAATTAGTAAACCCTAGAGGTACTGAAAAAATATATGAGAGGCAGTTGCAATCATGACAACACTTGTGACATCATAGAAGATGATAGGGATCTCCAGGTTACAAGAGATTTTTCTGGGAGGGCCTATTGATGATGTCTCTGAGAACTCCCATGGCCTACCTCTAAACAGCTTTTCTTACATTGACCAGTTTTGAGAGTGCCTTTTCCAGGTATGTCTCCTGTGACACAGGGGAAACCTTAATGTACTCCATCTCTCTAAAGGTAGTGACTTCTTTTTTCTTCATTAGTGGTTTCATGCTCTGAATAGAGAAAGTTAGTCAGGCACTTGGCATGGGTAGAAAAGATCTAGGAACATGGGGTGGAGGAGTTTATCTGGATAATAATCCTATTCCCAGGTACATTCCTGTGATATACATGTGTACTCCAAAATTATGTTTTGCAATTCCATTTTTTGCAATAAATTGGCAACAAAGCATGCCCAGCTATAGGGTGACTATAACAGTGTAAATATTGTGTACCTAATTCAAATGATAAACTCCTAAATCCTCATTTTACCCAAAATTTATGAGACATCAATGAAGCAAAGGACATCATGGACTGTAGAATGCAGATCTCTAGTCCCATTAGATATCAGTTCTATAATATCTACCTTCCTGTGTTCCCAGGGTAAGACTTAAGGGTTTTGGAGGTTTTACCATGATTCTATCTTCAGTACAAACACAAGGCTCAGGAGGATGGGAGGAAGAGGAATGTCTTGATATTATGAGAACCCTCAACTTCAGTAGGTTAATTATAACAGGAGGGAGTCTGATTGGCATTGGCATTTGCTAATTCTACATTTTTGATCTAGTTGCACAGAATCCATCCTAAAATTCCACCTAGCCACATAGCTCTAGGAGCCACTAAATATATACATATATAGATATAGATATAGATATAGATATAGATATAGATATAGATATAGATATAGATATAGATATAGATATAGATATAGATATAGATATAGATATAGATATAGATATAGATATAAAGATATAAAGATATAGATATAGGTAGATAGTTATAGAGATCGAGATAGATAGAGAGATAGATAGATAGAAAGATAGATAGATAGATATTTCTGCCACAAAACTACATAAGATTGATTACACTAAGAAATGCATGCTGCCAGAAAACTGATATAGATCTTTCCTGAGAGACCCAGGTAGAGCATGCCAATTATAGAAATGAAAGTTGTTGGCAAACCAGTAGAATGTAAACGAAACTCTTGTTAGTATATTTGGAGAAAGGATTACCAGGAGTGAATGGGCTTTCAATCCCATAAGAACAACAATGCCAATGACCCATAGCTTTCTGGTACTAAAACAATATTTAAGGACTGAACATGGACACAACTATGGCTCCAACTGCGTATGTAGCAGAGAATGACCTTGTTGGACATCAATGGGCAGAGAAGTTCTTAGGACTACCAAGCTGGAAACACCAGTGTAGGGGAATGTCAGGGGGTGCTGGGGAAGGGAGTGGTTGGTTTGGGGGAACACCTTTATAGAAGAAGTTGTGGGGAAAGTGATAGGTGTCTTATGACTTGAAAACTGGGAAAGTGAATACTATTTGAAATGTAAACAAAAATATCCAATTTTTATAAAAGGAAAAATAAAAGTTAAACAAGCTGAACAGCCAAAGTGAGGAATCTTAATCCCACTTGAAAGGGAGAAGAAATGAACCACAGGAGGGAAGAGTGAGGGACCTGGGTGAGAAAGGAGACAAAAAAGGGAAAGAGAGGAACATGGTCAGGTATTGGTGGGGAGTAGGATTCAAGCCCCGAGTGACAGCAGAATGAAAGGAAACAGGCAACCTCAGGAGCCAAAAGGTTGTAGATGTTGGGTGGCTCTAGAATATTCCAGATACCTGAGAGGTAAGAGACTATCAGGACTCAGTGAAATGTCCAGGAGTGGGTGGAGGGAACTTGTACAGACTACCTCCATGAGGAAGAGAGAGCATCAAGTGAGGGATAAGGTTGCCATCCACAAATCAAAACGCTGACCCATGTTTGTGCCTGTCTAAAAGAACTTCAGAGACAAAACCAGAATAGAGCCTGAGTAAAAGGAATTCCAGTGCCCTGCCCTATCTGGGAACCAGATTATGTAGAGGTCCTCAAGGCCTGACACTATTACTCGGGCTTTGTCATGTTCACAAAACGGAGCTGACATGACTGCCTTCTGAAAGACCCTACAAGTAGGTTAAAGATTGAGATGAAGACAATTACACTCAGCCAATGAACAGAAGCTGCTAAGCCCTGTGGTCGAACTAGGGAGAAGCTGGAGGAAGCTGAGGAGTGAAGCCACCCTGTAGGAGGACCAACAGTGTTAACTGACCTGGACCCCAGGTTTTTTTTTCAGACACTGAGCCATCAATTCGGCATCATGCACCAGCTAATATGAGGCCTCATGAGGCCTGGAGTGTAAGATCTGGACTCAACAAGAGAAGGTGCACTTAACCATCAAGAGACTTGAGACCCCAGGGAGTCGAGAGATCTGCTAGAGTGGAGTAGAGTGGAAGACAGCTTCATTCAGATGAGCATGAGGGGAGTAAGGATGGATGTAGAACTGTCAGACTAAGGGCTGAGAGAGGGATGAAATCTGGATTGTAAAATTTTATTAAATAAAATTTAAAAAAGAAAATGTAACTAAAATAAACACTTTCTACCACATCTTTCATATTCCACTTTTGGTCATGGTATTTCATAACAGCAATAGAAATTCTGGCAATGACATAATATTATGGACAAAATGTACAAATACTAATTAGAAAAGGATGACAACTCTGTGGTGTCAAGTTGCATGATCTGATTCAAAGGTCCTTATTCAGAGGTAGCAACCAACAGGCAATTTGTAAGACTAAGTTTATTATCATGACATAGTGAACACTTTTTATTCCATCCCTTATGGATCTGTGATATCCGGAAACAAAACAAGATTCTAGGAATATTAAAAGGGAAGAATCTTGTTTAAACATTCATGGAAGAAATGTAATTCCTATGTATTAGATTACCACAAAGAGGATGATGCTTCTGATTGCTGCCTGCTACCCAACACAATGCATATTCTCTTTTATTACTTCCAAAGTAATAATAGATTAATTAATAAGACTCTATATCTAGAGAGAAACTTTGTATTTAATGTGAACTTAACTCCAAAGATATTTCTGTTTGTATGGGTGTATTTTGTTTACTACATTTATTATAAAAATAATTTGTGTAAATATGTAAATTGGAATTGCTTGGAAAAGATCCTATAGCTTGCAGATATGATTTTACTTTAAAGAGATTTTACTATAGCAGTGAATTCCATTTGGTTATATCATGGTTTCTTCTAAATCTACTGATGGAAATGACAATAGTTAGATTAATTCAGAAACACCTGGATAAAACTCCACTTACCAAAGGAAAAGTTTATTGAAGAACTGCAGCAATTATCTTTCTTACTATTGATGGATTTTCTTCATGAACATTGGTATTGGCTTTTGGGAAAAGAAAGCAAAATTCATTTTTGAATGTCTCAAGTTAGCAAAGTATTTAGAAAAAAAGTCATTCTACTCTTATTAAAGGTGATATTTATCCAATGCAAAATAAGTTTTAAAAGAATTTAAAAGGATAGCTTTCGGGTTATTTTTTAACTGTCCTTCAAAAAATAAAATGAAGTTTGGTTAAATTGCTTTTTAATGTACCAAGGAGTACTAATGTAAGGGTATAATTCTGTGACAGAAATATTGCATACACAATAGCCATCCCATCAAATTACTCTTCTTAATTTTGATTTTGCATTCTCTTGTAATTCAGAGTAAATATCTTATAGATTCTGGAATTTTAGCAATTGGGTATTCTCATTTTCTCAAATAACATGCTTTTACATTTTTATCTGGAAATATTCACAAAGAAATTTTGCAAAAATTAATGTACTCAAGAGTTTCCTTTATGCCTGTACTTAATATCAAAATATATCCTGTAAACTTTAGCTATTGTTGCAATTCCATTCACCATGACACATCATTTTTATTCTGGCTCTACATGTTTGACGAATAACCCACACACAAATGGTTTTGGCTATCACAGAGCAGACAAAAATTTGGCAACTTAGAAGGTTGCAATAAAAATCAGTCAAACAGAATTAAAATGGTAAGTCAGGTAGAAGATTAATGCATGCTAGCTGGAAAACAGTTCGGACCAAACAAAATTCCACAAATGTGATTTTTAAATTTAAATAAAATATATTGTATGTCAATATGAACCCATTCTAAAATGATCATCCTTATGTCCTTTTAGAAGATCTAAAATATTTATAGTATTCTTTTGAATGTGTAAGGGCATTTTATATTTTATGGTGAGTGTTTTCCCAAAGTCACTTGTCTCTTTACATTCTTATTTGCTTTGCAATTAGGTAATGGAGAGCCAGGATTCCATCCCAGACAGTAAGACTTTAGATGCTTTATTCGGCCAATATACCACAGCACTTTTAACAATTTTTGAAATGAATTCATCTCTTAATATTATTCTTAGTGTTAAAGTCATATACACAGAAAGTACTGCTTCTTTTAAGGAATTATATTCTTAGGATTTCATTCAACCAATTAATAATTTTATATTTACACAGTTTAAAAGATGTTTTTATGTGACTGGAACTACATGTAAGATACCTGTATCGCAACACTGACCCAATACTCTCTATTTTAGTCTTATCACATAAAAATCTTTTGGAGAGTGTTTAAAGCTATGTTGGAAGATATGCCAATGATTCTTTAACCAATAAAAACAATAAAAACAATAAAAACAGCTGTCTATTTTTTTCTTTCCAATGATGTTGTGTGTTCATATAAGAAAATGGAACTATTATTTCAATTACTTTTCTTTAAAAACAGGAAAATGTATAGTCCTCTGACCCTTGCCTTTCATACATAAAAAAGATTGTTGAATCATTTAACCTAAACCAGCATCTAGAAGCTCTCTCATTTCTTTGAGGTAAGCCTCCTGTTCCTTTCTCACTCATTTCCTTCTTTTTTAATTGGATATTTTATGTATTTACATTTCAAATATTATATCCTTTCCTGGTTCCTGTCTCTCCCATCCACCCACCCCATACTACTGTAAGTTTGTTACCAACCCTGCCTGCCCACTCACACCTCAACACTCTGGCATTCCCTAAACTCGGGAAAACAGACTTCATTGGACCAAGGCCATTCATCCTGTTGATCCCAGACAATGCCAACCTCTTCTATATATGAGGCTGAAGCCATGGATACCTCCATGTGTACTCTTTGATTAGTATATAGTCCCTTACTTCCTTCTTCATTCACTGGACAACAAACAGCTTATTATGATTCACTTCTGTCAGTGCTGTCGTTGCAGCAGGAAAACAATGGTCAGTGAGCCTCGACCTCAGGAAGCTGAATGTTTACACAAATGCATGAACACATGGAACAAGAGCTTGGTTCCCACTGAAAAAAAGATCATGCAAATATTTTCCACATATTGTGCAATGAACACTTGCCGTGGGATTCAATGTTGTTTCAAAATATTATTGCCAATATTCCTTGGTGGCCAGCTCCATGAGTGAGTGGGTCATCATTTATTTGAGATTATTTATTTAGTGTTGAATATTGAGAGCCTCAGACAAAGTTCTTCCAGCAGATCTTTATACACACTCATTGTTTTTTATTTGTTTTTTTTTGTTTTGTTTTCTTTGGTTTGGTATCAAAATATATACAGCATAAAACTTAGCACTTTACCATTTTTGGTATACTGCTCAGCATCTCTGGTGTGTGTCTCTCACTCCCTCTCTTATCCAGATCTCTTTGAATTTATGAAGGTGAGATGCCATGCATTTTACACATAGTAACCATTTCCTTCTCCCTCCCCGCAGACCCCAAACCTCCTTCTTACCAGTGTTTATAAAAACTTCATAATCACTGATATATGCAGAACCAGAAAACACCTATCTTTTTGCAGTTAACTTCACATCCTCAGGGTCCTTCAATTCAGTATACATCAAATGCCTGAGTGATATTACTCTCAAAGGACAGACCACAGCAGATAAATTTTCAAGCTAAAACTTATTTTTTTCAAATATCAACGTTTGATGATGACTCTTAAAAGCTTTAACGTCCTTTGTAGCCCTCCTCTCACCCAAGGTAAAAAAAAAAAGGAAGAGGGCATTGGAGGTAGAGGTGATGGACCAGTTTAAAAGGGTTCATTGGAGCAACTCTCATTTGTGTTGTCTGGAAAGCAGAATTTCATTACACAGGTTAGCAGAGGCAGCTTGTTCCATTAGCAAACATTTCATGAATACACTAGTAGTTCAATTTTGTAGACTTGTCATAACAAAAAGGAAATAGCAGCAGTACACAACATTGTAGAAACAGTCAGGCTTCTGTTAGTAGCCTGGAAAGAGAGAAGTTCTATGCTGTGCCCATCTCAGGTAATTGAAGATCAGCAGAGACTCAAGGTCCACAAACATTGTTGCTGCTGCTTTATTTGTTTGCCATAGTCTGTATAGTCAAGTTTCCTTGGAAAAATATAACATGTTTGAAACTTTTGCTGCTGCTATAATTATTATACTGTAACTGAGTAATCCTGTACATCATTTTCGCATCAGAGTGATAGAGATTATTCCAATCATTTACAGCTATTGCAGCTAATGTTGAAATGGGTAATCCAAAATTTTATCAGATAAGAAAAATTAGGACAGTGTAGATGCTTTGACCATATTTCCTATATAAAAAGTTTAAAAACACTTACAACTTATGAGCTGTAATGATACTACAAACCCTTAAAACCACCTCAATAGCAGTTACTTATTCTTACACTTGTATGAAATAAAATACAGTTAGTTAACAAAAGGTGACAACAAGGTGTTTTTGAATATGTAAGCCTGATGCTGCCGTTGGTAAAGATGATAATTATCAAAACTACGATTTCAAGCAAATATACAAAATATTGTGTGTAAGACATGGAGCTCATCTGTCAATTTTCCTATTCTGATTGGCCAAAAGCAAATGCCATCTAGTTGTAGGGATAAGTCAGGTTTATATTGTAGAACCTCAACTAGCAGAGTCACATACTTTCATTTTTTTTTCACTTTTCATCCATAAAATTCCATTTCCAACCAATGATCCCAGGGTGCTGGGGAGTTGTGTTAGAGGTTTTAATTTTTTTCTAGTTCTGTTTGTTTGTTTTTTTTTCCGGAGGTGAGAACCAAACCCAGGGCCTTCTGCTTGCTAGGCAAGCACTCTACCACTGAGCTAAATCCCCACCCCTCTAGTTCTATGTTAAATATAGAGATATAGAAGGGAATATGTGAGTGGAAAAACAATTTGTAATTGTATCTTATTAATATATTTCCCTTAGATTTTATTTTGTTTTATATTTTACTAACAACATAGTTACAATTTATTGAACTTCGTGACTCAAGGCAGCAAGTATAATACATTTTTAAAAATGACTTGGAGCAATACATTTTGTGAACTTGAATTTTAACTTCATTACTATCTTATATTAAAGAGGACTTTTTCACATTGTTGTTTCTTGTATTTAAAAAAAGAAGTGTACTGATAACTAAATTAATTTTTGGAGGAACAAAATGATATAATAGGAAGAATATAATTTGTGCAGATTACATACTTAATAAATAATGATATTTGATTATATCCTCACTAGATGCTGAAGACCTTGAAGGAATGTAGAAACTACGAATTTATTTTTATAAGTCTATTCTCTAGACATGTACTGGAAAGATAATAAGGAATCACTTATTTTTGGAGTAAGTGTATTAGTGAATTATAGAAGCAAAGGACATGATCTCAATCCCCATGTACATAGAAGTATGATCGCTAAAACAATCATCATGCTAAACAAGCAAAAATGAGTACACAGACAGAGCCATTTAGCAATAACATCATTTTTCTCCTCTTTGGATAAACCATATACATCATTCCTAGGCTAATTCTTTTAAAAGTATGGTTTTTACTTTGAAAAATCATGTATAGATTTATGTATATATGTATATATGTATATATGTGTATGTGTACATATGAACATACATATATATGTGTGTACGTGTATATGCATATATATGTATATGTGGACACAATTAAACATATGTGTATATATATGTATATGCATATGTAAATATATATATTTGTTTGTATGTGTATATGTACATGTATGTACATATAAATATTTAACATACAAATGCACTCAATTTTCTAATTTTATGAAACTTTATTGCTAAATACATTAGTACTGAAGAATTTTAAAAGCTGCTTTATACATTTTGATTCATTTTAAAATCACACTTCAGAAAATAGATTCAATGTAGGTGGTTAATTATTATACTATCAAATTTCCTCATCTATTTCTTAAAAACACAAAGATTTAATTTAGTAATATCACTGTATATATGTTTTAGTATGTGACATATCTAATTAGTTTTTCCAGCATGTGATATAATTTCAGGATACTAGACCTACGTAAGGTAGAAAATATAACAAATGTATTGCTATATGTGATAGATCAGAGTGAAATGTAGATAGATAGATAGATAGATAGATAGATAGATAGATAGATAACTAGATACATACTTACATTTATACATAAAGAGAGACATAGTTAAATAATGAAAGATCACAGATGAAAAGTAGACAAATAACAGATACTCAGAATCATCGATCATGAAATAACTAGTATTAAAATGTGAAAATATCTTCTTATATGAAGCAAAATTTTAAATGTGAATTATGTTCATATTTTAATACCTAAAGGGAGATTTATCAGCCATAATCTTTAAAGTAAAATGTCTATTTGAAAATTCCCCTCAGGTAGTTAACAGATATTAAATACTTAACTTCCTTTACATTAATCTGTCAACTTCTCCTTTCATCTTGTCTTTGTTACTTAAATGCAAAACATCATACTTTGTCTCCAAGTTCTAATCTTCAGTTACTTTCCACCCTGCTCTGCATTCTACCTCAAATTATATCACTATATTTAATACTATAACAAATCCTCCTGTGCTCTCATGAAAATTAATCACGAAGAATCATTTTTTGTCTTTACTAACATTGTTCTCATACCGGTAACTATTATTGTTCTATCACCAATATGATCCCTATCCCTATCGATGTTTTCAGTACCATTTTCAACATCAACCATTTTATAGTTGCTCTTTATTTGAGAAAATAAAATGTTCTATTTTTCCCCTAATAAATTATGTACCAAGAGTTTTTTTTTTTTCCATTGAAACTATAGAAAAGAAAAACAAAGTTGTTACAAAGCGCTAGTTCTATTCAGACCTAAAACAGAAACCTGGCTATGTGACAGGAATCATAGGAAGAACACTCCTGGAAGAGAAAACAGAGTTATAGAAGAAGACCTCATGCAAGGGAGTGCTTCATGCAATTTTAAACAAAAAGTGTAAAAGACCTGAACTTTCATATTGAGTGAAATTTGTTGAAGAATATTTACAAGTGATTCTCAGTGGACAACATAAGCAGGTTTATTTACAAATCCATAGTAAATACTAGAAAAATGACATCAAATTGTAATAGGGCAGAAAGGATATAAAGTTAAAAGTTGGTACAGCTTTCAATATGGATGTTGTTAATTTGAACATGCTGAAGGTTAGTGGATGATTTAATGTGATGAATGACTCAGATATACTAACAATATTGCTTGACCCAATAGTGAAATTATACAGTGTGAGAATAACAAAAGCCAGTTACAAAAATATGTTCAGGTATTGCTATATTCTTTAATATTTCTTTTAGAAAACATTCAATTAAATTAAATTCAAAAGGGAACCAAAGATAAACCTTTTCATCTTTGGCATATCCAATATCTAAACTGATAGGAGTATAGTGGATGAAACTTCTTCCAGGATTTGACTACTCCAGGTATTATTAATTTCAAATAATAAGCAGAGCGGTGTATTGTATTTGTGAGCGTTGATTAATAAGGACTATTATCTCCTCAGGAGGACGTCCATTAAAAGGCGATCTAAAATATCTTTGTTTCCCTTAAATATTACACATCAAAACTATTGAGCTTTCTTATCATTTCCACTGTATAGGACACCATACGTAATTACTTCATTTTTACATATCAATATCAGTCACTCTACCTTTCTGATTTTGATACATGCCAAGCTTAACAAAGAGGAGACTGTACATTTCTCAACAGTCCTTACATTTCTCCCATTGTCCACTGCATCTGGGCCATATTACAATCAATGAAATTAATATTTTAATTAAATGAAAACGGGATACAAATGTAGATTGTGATATTTCATACAATAAAAAAAATCAAAAGATCCAATAATTAAATAGGTACAGAATTTACTTTTATATGAAGACAATAGTTTAATTATACCTTATAAAAACCACCCTAAGTCATATTGAGTCAGTGCTGGAATATGTGTAACAATATTTGTACAAAGAATAAGTAACTTTTCTGTATCTCTTTCAAAACAATTGAACAAAGTCAATAAAGAAGTGTCAGGCTCAGATAAGGGCTAGAAATAATTCAAAAACTTTTAAAAATGATTCTGAAAGATAGTTCTAGAATATTTGAGTTCAATTCTCAGGCTCCATATTAGTAACTAATATAGTGGTAAACACTTGTATCCCATGTGCATATACAATATTAATTTTCACATGAAATAAATGTTTTAAAATCTCAAAAGCCATAATTATTGAACAGTAAGATTTTAGAACTGTAAGATTAAACTATTTTCCATTTTAATTAAATTAGTTATTTATTATTTACATTTCAAATGTTATTTTCTTTCTGTGGTTCCTCTCCAACAGTCCTAATTTCTTCCCCTCCCCTTCTATAATGGTTGTCCCCTCCACAGCCATTCCACTTCCATAAAGCACCCCTCTGTACTTTCCCTACGAGAAGCATCCAACCATATTAGGACCAGGGGTTCCCTTTCCAATGGTGTTCCAATAAGTCTATTCATTGCAGAATATACAGTTGGAGCGCTGGGTCAGTCCATGTAAGTCTTTGGGTAGTGGTTTAGTATGTGGAAACTCTGGTTGATTGGCAGTTTTTTCTTATGGGGTTGCAAGCTCCTTCAGGTCCTTCAGTCCTTTCTTTAATTCCTCCAAAGGGGGTCCAATTCTTAGTTCAGTGATTTGCGGCTGGCATTCTCCTCTGTGTTTCACATGTTCTGGCTGCGTATATCAGGGGGTATCTATATCCAGTTACTGTCAGCATGCACTTCTTAGCTTCATCCATCTTATCATGTTTTGGTATATACATAAATACATATATACATAAATACATACATACACAAATACACACATACACACACACATACACACACACATATATATATACATATATATATATATATATATATATATATATATATATATATATATATATATATATATATGCACCATGTCTGATTGACTATCAATGGCCATTTCTTCAGTCTCCTAAAAACATTGCCTCCCTAACCCTCTCATGGATTTTTTACTTCCTCATTTAAGGAAGGATTGAGAATTTGGATTTTGTTCCTCCTTCTTGAGTTTCATGTGATCTTGCAGTGTATCTTAGGTAATTTGAGCATTTGGGTTAATAACTACCTATTAATGAGTGTGTACTATGTGTGTTTTTCTGTGATTGTGTAACCTCACTCAGGATGATATTTTCTATGTCCACCCATTTGCCTATGAATTTTATGCACTCATTATTTTGATAGCTGAGTAGTAATTCATTGTGTAAATATACATAATTTTCTGTATCCATTCCTCTGTTGAAGGGCATCTGGGTTCTTTCCAGCTTCTGGATATTATGAATAAGGCTGCTATGAACATAGTGTAACATGTGTGTTTGTTGTATGTTGGAGCATCTTTTGGGTATATGTCCAGGGGAGGTATAGCTGGTTCCTCAGACAGTACAATGTCTAATTTTTCAGGACACTCAGGACTGATTTACAGAAAGATTGTACCAGTTTGCAATCTCAACAACAATGGAAGAATGTTCCTCTTTCTCCACATCCTCACCAGCATATACTGTCATATGAGTTTTGCATCTTAGCCATTCTGACTGATGAGTGGTAGAATCTTATGGTTGTTTTGATTTCCAATTCCCTGATGACTCAGTATGTTGTACATAACTGAAATCATTTTAACAAATGATGGTATCCCAACTGTTGGTCTGGATGTAGCTGAATGCCAATTGATCCATTTTCATCTCTTTCTTCAAAGTTCAAGTTCAAGTGCATCAAGGAAATCCACATAAAACCATATATGCAGAAGTCAATAGAAGGGAAAATGTCAGAAAGTGCCTAGAAAACAGCTGCACAGGACAAAATTTTCAGAACAAAGTACCAAAGGTTCAGACTCTATGATCACCAGTCAATATATGAAATCTAATCATTCAGAGAACTTTCCTTAAGGCAAAGTACACTGCCAATAGGACAAAACAGAAATCTACACATTTGGGAAAGACTTTAACCAACCCTATATCTGGTAGAGTGTCATAATAAAAAATATAGAAATAATTCAGAAAGGTAAAGCCCCGCACAGCCAAGTAACCCAACTTTTAAACTGGGTTAGAGAGCTGAACCAAGAATTCTCAACTGAGGTATCTCAGTAGCTGAGAAACACATCAAGACATGTCCAACATCCTGAGTTATCAGAAAATGCAAATTGAAATGAACTTGAGAGTCTACATTACACCAATCAGTGTGACTAAAACAAAAAACTGATGCCATACGAGAGTAGACTAGGATGTAGAGAAAGTGGAACACTCCTCCACTGCTGGTGGGATTGGTATCTGTATAGCCACTTTGGATATCAATGTGGAGGTTCAGGGAATATTGCAAATAGCATTGGCTGAAGACCGGATTTACCAATCACTTCAATGCAAATACTCAAACATGATCCACATATAAAGTGACATATGGTTGAACCTGTTAATGGCAGCCTTACTGATATTAGTCAAATGCTAAAAACAATCGTGATATATGTCAACTCAACTGAGGAATAAATATAGTAAGTGTGCTATATTTAAACGAAGAAATACTACTCAGGTATTAAAAATGAGGAAACCAAGAACTTTGAAGGCAAAGGGATGAACCTGGAAATCAGTGAAATAACAGAGATCGAAAAGGACATAACATGGGATGTACTTAGTGATAAGTGGATGTTAGTCCCCAAAGATCAGTATACCCAATACACAAAACATTTATCACCTGGAGGGTAAAATGTTAGAAGGCCAAACTGCAGATTCTTGCAACCCACTTATAAGTGAGAACAAAATGATAATGGAAGACAGAGGGATGGAGTGACATTGCTAGAAGTAGAGAAGGATGGAGAGAATGGAGGAAGTATAAACAATATAAAGAGAAAAGATAGAAATCTAGAGGAAATTGGAATAAATAAAAATAAGCTTCAGTGGTGGGTGGTGAACTTGGGTATCCCCAGAAAAGTCTCAGATGCCAGGGATGCAAAAGGGTCCCATAAATTTACTGGGATGATGGTAGTTGAAATACTAAGCAGAAAAGAGATAGAACCACAAGAGTCTGAATCCTGTAACTAGACATGCCCATCTGTGAAGAGCAGGTGATGCCCACACAGTTCAAAATCTTTAACCTATAAATGTCCAAAGTCTAAAAAATTGCAAAGACAAAAAAGGAGCAGAGACTGAAGGAAAGGCAATCCAGAGACCACCCAACCAGAAGAACAATTTCATCCACAGACTCCAAATCCTCAGACTATTCATGATGTCAAGATGTGCTTCCAGATAAGACCCTCATATGTCTGTCCTCTGAGGGGCTCTGCCATCACCTGCCGGTGTCAGATTCACTTACAGATAACCATTTGACAGAAACTGAGAGCCAGAAAATAATGGTTAGGTGATTGCCTGAAGGATCAAAAGGGGATTGGAGCCCAATATGAAGAACAACACTATCTATTAAGTTTACCCCTCAGAGGTTCAGGAAATTTACCACAAACAAGTGTATACTTGGGCCAGTCCATTGCTTCTGCTACATAGATCATTGACCATAAGGAGAAGACAACCGCCTCATCTTCCATCTCTAGGAAGGGAGACAATTGGCCCTGTGGAGACGTCATATCCCAGAGAAGGGGGATGGTAGAGGACTAAAGTGGAAGTGGGCATGTAGATGGGGGAACACCATCTTAGAAACAAAAAGGAATTATAATAGCTTGGGTGATTCAAGGAAGAAAGACAAACTGGGGAAATGACATTTGAAATGTAAACAAATCAGTAGATTATTGTACACATATAAAGTTTATAATATAATACATTTATGTTTCCATCAGAGACATTTACATCTCACTCCTTAAGGACTATACAGTCATTTTCTGTACTACAGGTTTACTGGAAGCTGAAATCCATAATTTTTGAGATGTACATATTATTGAAAATTTACATAGATAAACCCAATCAATATTTTATCTTCTGTCCCTGTACCTATTATAAATCTTTATTAGCCTTGATTAAAAATTAAAAAAAAATTCTACTCCATTAGGTTTCCATTCTATGACTGAAATTTAGTTATACATCTCTATATTCCCTCCATTGTCGCCCTCTTCCCTTTCTCTTCACATTTGACATTTCTGTTCCTGACAGTGTCCCTCAGTAATTCATAAGTACACTTGTACTTCCCAAAATGAGGGCAGCGGACACTAAGCTGATCACACACATACACAGATTGCTGAATTAACATTCAGATTGAAATGAATAAGTATTGCATTTTCCCTTTTTGATCTGGGATAAGTCATCTATGAATACTTTCACAAGATCCAATCACTGTCCTGAAAATTACATGCTTTCCTTTTTATAGTCTATCAATGCACCATATTTTCCTTGTGCATTCATTTGTTAAAGAACAATGTGAATATTTCCAAATTATCAAGGGTCTCTACACTAGAACAAATCAAAATTTGGAAATAAGTCCTCGAGTTATACTTTAGGTGTATCCATTTCTACATTCATGAAGAAACATCATACTGATTTCTAAAGTTGCTATAGAAGTTTGCGTTCCCTTCAGGGGAATAGCAATATACTCCTCTCTCCATATCACAGTAAAGATAAATTGGCTTATGTGTTATTAAACTAAGGTTTTTGAAAGGGATGAAAAAAATATCAGTATAATTTTGATTTGCATTTCTGTAATGTATAAGGATAATATTTATTTTTCATTAGATTTTTACTCATTTAAGTTTCTTCAATTGTGAATATTTTGTTTAGATTTGTACCCAATTAAATTTTTTCTGGATGTACAGTATTTTAGTTTTTTCATTATGATTTATAGAAGCCCATTGTTGAATGTGTACATGGAAAAAATGCTTGCTATATTTGAAAATAGCCACTTTAATTTACTAAGGTCAAATCATATAATGTGCTCTCACTAAACACACAGAATTGGCAGATCTGTTGTAACGAACAATATTCATTAACATCACTTTACGAAGCATCCCTATATAATAAAACATTCTCTATGTACATAATATTGAGGAATTTACTTTAATTGTTTTATTTTTTGAGAATTTCCACCAAAGTATTTTGATGATAATTTTCCCATTTATTTTACCTACGTCACTATATTTCTTTTAATCCTACCTTTGTATATCTTCTACATTAAAGTACTGTTTAATAACCCCATGATGATCCCTTACAAAAATCGTTTAAGGGTTGGGGATTTAGCTCAGTGGTAGAGCGCTTCCCTAGCAACCACAAGGCCCTAGGTTTGGTCCCAAGCTCTGAAAAAAAAGAAACGAAAAAAAAAAAAAAAAGAAAAAAAGAAAAAACAAAAATCGTTCAACCCTCCAACAGTAGACACTAACTTCCCATAGTATATCAGTTAGAAGTAACAGCTTTCAGGCATTTACACTACATTCTGGACTGTTCACTGGCTTGAAACTGTGCAGGGAACCACAGCTGCTGTGTGTCATGAGGTGAGCACTCAGTGTATCCAGAAGACACGCTTTCCCTATGATCACACCCACATTTTGGGCACCTAAAATCTCTTTGCACCTTGTTTCAGGGTGGCCTTTTAGCCTTCTGGAAGGGGTATAACATGTATATCCAACTCATCATGGATGAAATCAATAAAATGAGGACAACAATATAATGAATGAAAGGAAGGTTTCATTCATGGAAAGTATTAACAATATTATCATAGCCTCTGGCCAAGTTATTTAAAGAAAGTGTAGAATTAAGAAAATTAAAGAGAAGAGAGGAGACATGGAGAAAACATTTTTATATTTACAGTCCCAAATCTAGAATATTTTTTAAATGATTTACTGGAGATATAGTCAATCATGTGTGATCTGTTAAGCTTCCCTAACTCATGGTTTCAGGCAAAGAGCATCAAATTTTAGCACTGAGGAATAGAATAAAACCAATTTGTAGAAAATTCCAATCATAAGAAAATAGACATCCTCCATGATGCACATCATCTCTCAGGTGCACTGGCCTCAGCATGACTGATTGTCTGCTGTCAGCATGGGTTTTTACTGCCACCCCTTTGATAACTGCTGATGTCCAATCTGCTTCAGCCATGTCATCAGCTCCCCATTCTGTTGCAGGGAGATTAGATCACTGCGTCTCCCTGTGCAGTCTTTCTTTACCTATGAAGACGAACTATTCTCACTGCACTGAGCTGTTGTAAGTAATCCTGAATCACATTGGTTTTCTTGGTGGCTGTGATGTCTACAAATCCCAGAAAACCATGTTTGAAAGGGAGCTGATGGAGAATTTCTTGCATATTTCTGGAAAAGTTACAAGTGGGATCAATGAACAGGACCACCTTCCCAGACTGGATCTTGCAGTTCACATACACATGAGCCATGCTGACAGGCTGCAGCTTCCCAGAAATGTAAGTTCAATTGAAGATACTGGTCTGTTTGAGAATGGCAATCCCAATGTATTCTTAACTATGCATTCAACTTGAAGTCCATAGAAAACATGGAAGGAAGAAACTTTTACTTTTTCCTGCTTGCACTCACATTGCTATCAAACCCTCACAGACATTAGAACCTGCATACTGAAGATTTATCCATATACTAATGACCAGATGAGACATCTAGCCTTTTGGATCAATAAACTAATGGATTCTAGGACTTCCCAAACAGTCAGCCATTGTTAAATTATGTGGGCCATAGACTGTGATCATTGTGACTAATCCATTTTCTCTGTAAAGAGAGATTCATCCTTTACGTTCCATTAGGGAGTAATGGCTTCTGCACCAGGAACCTACAGAAGACCTTTTAGAGCAGTTGTGTGTAGTAAGAGGTTCAGCTCAGTTACAAATTTCCAATGGCCACATTGCCTTAGCATGAATTTCATATGATGCTTTGATACAGTCCTTCTTATTTTCTATAGTTCTTGGCAACAGAGTAAAAATAGAAATAGTAATCTGTCAATGCACAGTAATATATTTGCATGAGTGCATCATGTAGAAGAATTACAGGATAAACAAGAATTGGAAAACCAGATGTCTTTCCTTTTTTGGACCAAGACAAGGAAAACTGAACTATATAAAAATCTGAGACACGTTTTCTGGAGTTTGTTATTTCTTTCAATAATGGGTCTCCTTGGGAAGGATTTCAGTTATCAAGAGTCAGCAAAAATTACCTTTATTGCTGACCCAACACACCTGAATACCTCATTCTCAGGAATGAAGAAACTCTGTATCCATCCTTTTATAATATGTATATATCTATATATCATTCATAGAATGGATACTTTTGACTCTTAGTTTCAAAGTAACAGTCTGGGGAGACACAGAATTAATTATTTCACACATTAATTCTCAGGCTGATGTTTGGCCTCAAAAGTTCATTTCAGGTGTTGCTTTAAAAAGTCATTCCCTGATCTGGAAGAAATGCATTTTAAATGTTGTGTAATCTATTAGAACAATATCAACTACATTTCTCCCTACCCATTTTTGAACTGAATCATTTTCCACCAAATGTCTGTTGTCTTTTCTGCAGGCTGCATCTCCCCAGACTAGTCTGAATCTTGCTCTTAGCACTGCATTTATAATACAACAATGTGATTTCCTTTCCACGTTCACCACTAGTAGAGTTTTTCAATTCTTCATTTCATCTAATGGGTCTAATCTACATTGTCACAAAGGATGACACTTGAGAGTTTAGAGATGCTGAGGTATAATGCTGTATCCACAAATAACCTACATGGATGACTGGCAGATATGAGAATGACCATATCTACACCATATATGTATTCCTGTAGGTCTCACAAAACTTCTCTCTTTGGTTGAGTTTGATCCAGTTCAACTAATACAGTACAAAAGAAAGTATAAAAGTCATGCACATGGGCTGGAAACATAGCTCATGAACTTTGAGAATTTGCTAACCATAGAACCCAAAGGGTAACCCAATTCTATGTGAAAATCTCTCACCCAACTGGCTTCAGTGGGAATTGCATGTATATGGTGCATAGGTCATAAAGGAGGCAAAACACATATGTAAAGAAGAAACAATAACAGTGTCCTTTGCCTTACATAATATGCTTTGCAGTTTTATGAGATCCCCTTTGCCGATTATTGATCTTAGAGCATAAGCCATTGGTGTTTTTTTCAGGAAATTTTCTCCAGTGCCCATGTGTTTGACATGCTTCCCACTTTCACTTC
The DNA here is from genome assembly GCF_021556685.1 of Rattus norvegicus. Lineage (NCBI taxonomy): Eukaryota > Metazoa > Chordata > Mammalia > Rodentia > Muridae > Rattus > Rattus norvegicus. The sequence goes on from NC_141555.1 coordinate 23,462,821, forward strand.
TATTAGTTTGAGTGCATCAGGTTTGATGTGGAGGTCCTTGATCCCCTTGGACTTAAGCTTTGTATAGAGTAATAAGCATGGATTGATCTGCACTCTTCTACATGCAGACATCACATTGAACCAGCACCATTTGATGAAACGCTATCTTCCATTAGATGGTTTTGGCTCCTTTGTCAAAAATCACATGACCATAAGTTTGTGTTTTCATATCTGGGTCTTCAATTCTATTCAACTGGTCTGCCTCTGTCTCTGTAACAATACCATGCAGTTTTATCACTATTGAAGTTTTCATTATCCTGGGTTTTTTTCGTTATTCCAGATGAATTGGGAAATTGTCCTGTTTAACCCTCTGAAGAATTGGATTCGTATTTTGATGGGGACTGCATTGAATCTGCAGATCGCTTTTGGTAAAATGGCCATTTTTACTATATTTATCCTGCCAATACATGAGCTTGGGAGATCTTTCCACCTTCTGAGGTCTTCTTCAATTTCATTCTTCAGAGGCTTGATGTTCTTACCATATAGATCTTAAACGCAAATCTTCACTCCTTCGTTGAAAGGGGAACAAGAATACTCTTGGCAGGGAATAGGGAAGCAAAGTTTAGAAAAGAAGCAGAAATAACACTCATTCAGAATGTGTTCCACATGTGTCCCATACATATACAGCCACCCAATTAGATAAAATGAATGAATCAAAGAATTGCAGGCCAATAGGAACCGGAAGTAGATCTCTCCTGAGAGACACACCAAGAATACAGGAAATACATAGGCCAATGGCAGCAGCAAACAACTGAACTGAGAATGGGACCCCCATTGAAGGAATCAGAGAAAGGGCTGGAAGACCTTGAAGGGGCTCAAGACCCCATATGAAAACAATGCCAGACAACCAGAGGTTCCAGGGACTACCCAAACACTATACAGGGACTGACCCTGGGCTCCAACCTCATAGGTAGCAATGAATAGGTATCAAGAGCCCCAGTGGAAGGGGAAGCCCTTGGTCCTGCCAAGACTGAAACCCCAGTGAACGTGATTGTTGGAGTGAGGGTTATTTGGGGGGAGGATGGGGAGGAGAATCCCATACTGAGGGGGAGTGGGATGTGTTAGGGGGATGTTGGCCCAGAATTAGGAAGGGGAATAACAATTGGGAAGGTAAATAAGAAATTCTCAAGAGAGTAAAGATTTAAAAAGAAATGAATAACAAAAGAAATAATAGCAATAACAATGGACTCTGACCCCATAGGTAGCAATGAATAACCTAGTAAGAGCACCAGTGGAAGGGGAAGCCCTGGGTCCTGCTAAGACTGAACCCCCAGTGAACTAGTCTATGGGGGGAGGGCGGCAATGGGGGGAGGGTTGGGAGGGGAACACCCATAAGGAAGGGGAGGGGGGAGGGGGATGTTTGCCCGGAAACCGGGAAAGGGAATAATACTCGAAATGTATATAAGAAATACTCAAGTTAATAAAAAAAATTGTAACTGATATATTACATTAATATTTCAAAATTAATATATTAATTATCAATATATTTAATATGAATTATTAATATTCACTATTACACAATGGTGTGAAGGAGATGAATTGAAGAAACAAGGAAAAAATGCAAGACTATCACATTACATGCTGAAAAAGCCTTTGACAGAATCCATCGTCCTTCCCTATTTATGGCCTCAGGGAGACCAGGGATGTCAGGCACATACATAATGCAATAAAATACTAAAATAAATACAAAAATATTACATAAAATGAAATATAGCAGGCCAATAGTTAATATCAAAATAAGGGGGGGAAAGGGAAAGACAATTCGACTAAATTGGAGAAAGAGACCAGACTGCTCATCTCGCAGCATCCTTTCAGTAAAGTCCTTAAATTCCCAGCTATGGCAATAAGACAACCAAAGGAAGTCGAGGGGATGATATTGGAAAAGGAGAACTCAGTGTATCACCACTCACACATCATATAATAGTGAACATATATGATCACAAAGTTTTACCAGAAATGACCTACATATGGAAAACACCTTCAGCCAAGTGGAGGAATGAAAAATTAAATGAAAATAATCTGTCATGCAAATGACAGGGATGCTAAGAAGAAATTATGGAAGCAATGCCATTCAAAATGGGCATATGTATATATTATGAAATATAAAATAACTCTGACCTAGCACATCAGAAACATGTCTGGTATGAACTCCAAGACTCTGAAGAGAGAAATTGAAAAGGTAACAGAAGACAGAAAGCCCTCCCATGCTCACGGATGGGTAGGATTAAGGATCAAAGAGGCCTTCTTACTTTTGGATGAAGATACAAAATTGCTATTTCTCAGTCAGGTGTGACATGGTTGCCAAGGTGCATGCAGGACAAGAGGCAATCTTGCAGTCATTTGTGGAGTCAAAGACGACATCTTGCTCTTTTGGTGTGACATGGTTTCCCAATGGGCACATGTTAAATCATTGGCTGTGGAAGAAGGGTCAACCTGAAACATCTCTGGCTTTCTAGCATGCAGATGGTGTCACAATTTCTAAATCACATAAGTCACCGAAAATAGCCGGGGTAAAATCTCTGACAGAGTGATGGCAGCCATTACTGGAGAAGGAAATGGCTTTGATGTGTGTAAGAACAAACTGCTCATGCCACGCCATTCAGTCATCACAAGCATCATGGGTTGAGATGATCTAGATTTAGAGACTGAATGTTTAATATTTTTTTGGGAAATTTTAGCCTGCTCGAAATGGTTCACAGTTATCTGGAAATATTTGAAGTGGAATACTATGCAGCTATGAAATATAAGGACATTGTGAAGCTGCGGTCAACTAGATGACACGAGTTGAGAAACCTGAAACTCCTCTGGGTGCGATCATTGAAGACCTCGAGAAAAAGGAACACTGGGCCTGGGTCATTGAAGACACAGATATCCATAGAAAATATAAGAGACATGACTGAGGAAGAAACAGCTGTGTCTACTGTACTATGGAGCAGTGTTTAGAGCCCCTACAAGGGGAGATCTCTATTAACAGAAAATTTGATCCAGAAATACTGTTGAAGAAAGCTTGTTGGAATTTCCGAAACCAATGAGTCCATAAAGAAAACACACAATCTGGTTATTATAATTATATCTATAAAGGTGTATTGTGCAGATCTAACACTATCATAATGTATTCCCCAACCATAAAACCCCTTTCTACATGTGCTTTCTCCAGGCCATAGGGATTCTTTCAATCATTACTTCCTCCTTATTTTCTTCAGTCCTCTCCCTTCCCCTCTTACCCTCTTCTGCCTCTCTACCTAACCCCACAGTCAAACCTCAAGTACCAACTTTCCCCTCCAGCTATCAGTAATAGGCTCTAGCATTTACTGATAAGTTAAAATGGGAAGAAGGTTCATATGCGATCTCTTGAATCCATGATAGAGGGCCAGTCGGGGGGAAACCTCCTTTGAGGAAGAATATAAATATCAGGATATGTATTGCATTTGCTGGGGGAAGAGCAAATCTGTAAAATGCTTTCCATATCTATCCAGTGGATTCTGAGAAAATGGGGAATATTCATCCTAAAGAACCAGCTATACTACACCTGGTCTTATATCTAAAAAGACCTCTGCCATACCGTAAGGACATGTGCTTCATATAGTTAATAACTATTTCTTCATAATAAGCAGAAAATAGAAATAACCCAGATGCCCCTTAACCAAAGAATGGCTACAGAAAATGTGGTTCATTTACACTATGAAATACTTTGCAGCTATGAAAAATAAGGACATTGAGAAGCTGCGGTCAAGTAGATGGGATGAGAATGTACTGAATGAGGTTACTGAGACCCAAAATAACATGTACATTTTGACTTAAAAGAGGGTATTAGCCATAAAGTACAGAATTCACACACTAAGGTCTATGGAACCAAAGAGGATAAACAATTAGAAAGGGCCAAGAAAAATTCTTGAATTTCACTCAGAAGGAGGAATATACTAATGAGAGGAGGCAGATGGAAGGAAAGGATTGTGTGTCTAAGGGCATGGGAAGGGAAAAGGGGTTTGAGAATCATTTCTTGGGAGAGACGGAAAAGAGGGACGGAGGGCCAAGAGAATAAAGGGAAGTCAAGGACTGTGCAGGGTGGGTGCTATCTCTATGATTTCCTTGCAATCTGGGATGGGTGAGGCTACCCCTGCGTCCATGAGTGTGACTTTAGCTGAGACTCTTAACAGGGGATACAGGTACTGAAATGGTCACTTTCTGTAGCCACGGAGGACCCAAGGTTAAAGGATAAGGACCCAAACCCACCCCCAAAATTTTGACCCAGAAATTGCCTTCAACATAAGAAACACAGGGACAGAAATGGAACAGGAAATGAGGGAATGGCCAAAGTATAAGTGGCCGGATGTGAGCCTTATCCTATGAGCAAACGACAAACACTGACATTATTAATGGTCCTTTCTTGTGTTTGCAGACGGGTGGGTAGCGTTATTGTACTCTGCAAGGCTCCACCGAGCAGCTGACGGACACAGAAGCAGAGGCGCATGGTCAAATATCGGACATAGTTCAGTGATTCTCACTGAAGAGCTGAGGGAAGGATTGAGAGAGGCAGAGGAGCAAAATGGTCTTCACGTGTGTTCACTGAACACATCGCCTGTCTGTGGAACCTGTTCTCTGGGCTGCGTTTTCAGTACCTTGTGGGAGACAATGAATCTAGTTCTGCAAAGACTTGATGTGCCAGGGGAGAGGGTGGATCAAGAGGGGTCCTCCACTCTGTCAAAAAAGAAGGGGAGAGGATAGAATGAGTGACCGTAAAGGGTGGAAGCCTGGAGGACTGTGGTGACAGGGCAGCATTAAGAATGTTACCTGGTGAATAGATGCAACCATTCTAGAAAGGGCCGCAGACATTACATCACTGGGATGGGGGCGTGACATCATGGGTGTTGGGCATGACATCGTGTGGGTGGGGCATGACATCATGGGAGTGGGACATGACCTCATGGGGATGGGGGCATGATATCATAGGGATGGGGTCATGATATCATGAAGCTTCATGGAAAATAGTTGAAACTAGAAAAAAAAAAAAAGCCCGAGAGGGAGCTGAGACCTAGAGACACAAACATGGAGAGCGTTTACCTATGGATGGTATCAGCTGTGAGATAAATCTTATTCTATCTACAATCCACAAATGAGGACAGGACACAGGAAAGGTGAAGGGGAGGGGAAAGCATCAACCTCTCTGAAAGGAAAACTGGAACAGACTCTGTGGGTGAGTGAAAGCGAATGAGGACATAAGCAGAAGGTCAGTAGGGAAGAAGGAGGGATAGCGCGGTACAGAGAGAACGGGCCAGAGTTAGGGGACATACGGGTTAATGCAGAAACGCGATGGATGCACTTGTTAATTCATGGCATCTAGAGGGCAACCTCCCAAGGATGTAATCTGATAGAGAACGCAGAGCCCGAACCTTCAATCCTTTGAAATCAAGCAAGTAGGACCTCAGGGTTGGGGATGGGGTAGATTCAGTGTAGTCGGTTTCTGAGGAGGTCAAATGGAGATCCCTAAACAACAGACCGATGCTGGGACACAGATTATAAAAGCTCAAGCAAATGAGGCCTTCCTGGTACCTTAAGTCTCTATCGATGTAAATGCACCCGAAAACCCCTTCCCCCTCGCGAAGATTTGTTTAGCCCTTGTTCAACCTGAGTAAAATATATGGACACAGCGCGTCCCTGAATACCTTCTAAGAGAGTTGTGTCACTGAATACCTTGGAGCAACTACAAAACTCACATGCAAGCAGAACAACATTCTGTTGACCGACTAATTCCTGGGGCCCTTCATCCTTTTGCACCTAAACACTCTAGGAAGCGTACATCAGAGATATGTGTGTGTGTGTGTGTGTGTGTGTGTGTGTGTGTTTGTGTGTGTGTCTGTCTGTCTGTGTGTGCGTGTCTGTGTGTGTGTATTTTTATGTGTGTGTTTGTGTATGTTTGTGTCTCTGTGTGTCTCTCTGTCTGTTTGTGTGTGTGTGTATGTGTTGTGTGTGTCTGTGTGTGTATTTTTATGTGTGTCACAGTTTGTATGTGTGTGTTTCTGTGTATGTCTCTCTGTGTTTATGTGTGTCTGTATGTGGGTATTTGTGTCTTTCTCTCTGTCTGTGTGTCTCTCTGTGCGAGTGTCTGTCTGTCTATCTGTCTGTGTCTCTCTGTGTGTGTCTTTGTGTATGTGTGTGTGTGTCTGTGTGTGTGTGCCTGTGTGTATGTGTGTGTGCATGTGTGTGTGTGTGTGTGTGTGTGTGTGTGTGTGTTAGTCATGCACAAGCTAACCATCCTCACACACAGACTGTCTGGATTGCTTTTCTTTTTGTAAGGTTGGCAAATCTTTCTCTTGTCCTAAGAAAAGACGACCCTGGTTCTCACCTCTCTCTGTGAAGACATGACAGGTTGAGTGATTTTCATGTATGAGGAGTCTGTCCTAGTAAAAATTGCTTTCATGGATACAATAACCCTTGAAAAACATGTCTCAACATTTACTTTCCTTAGTCTGTGAACCCTTGAGAAGATTATTCCGTTATTATTATTATTATTATTATTATTATTATTATTATTATTATTATTATTATTATCATTATTATTATTGTTGTTGTTGTCATCATTATTTATTATTATTATTATTTTATTATTATTACAGAATTATTCCATTATATTATTGTCTTAGCTGTTACAAGTTTTCTAATGTTCACTGACGGCAGGAAGATTATGGATCATGTGGGTCGCATTGGACGGCCATGTTTTAGTTCTTGAAACTGAAAGTTTTATTTACATGTTCCCAAGAGCAAATACATGCAAGTACAGAAAGTTCCTTGGTCTTCTACATGAGACTGACACCCTCACGTAGTCCTCTGATCTATTTGAGAAACAGAATTTAGACGAGCAATCAAAAGGTTGGTGACCAAAGACCCAAGTAAGGGAGAAATAAGACAGTTTTTCACAATGTTTCATGCTTTGGGGATTGGTAGACATTAAATAACCATCTTTTCATTCATAGCAGGAATAGTCAAATTATTAAATAATAGTAGGCAGAAAATTTTAACAACATATGTATGCTGACTAATTTAAATTCCCACATTTCGTCTCTGGAACATTATATTTTCTCTTTCAGGTTCTTCTTGAAATTCTTTGAAAACATGCAATCCAGTATGTGTTTATCTGTACACATTCATAAAGCATGGTGTCGCTCTAGTGATGGGCAGATGATATGACTGTCAAGAGACAGAATGACTTTCTTGCCAAAGGAATAAACCTTCATGTTCAGGGAGGCAATTTCAGTCTTAGGTGCAGATGTTTAAAATCCCCTGAGAATGCTTCCTACAGCTACCGTTTCCTTTATGACATAATATCCTAGGATGTGGGTTTGTTCTTTGCATTTTATTTCCAGATCTACAAGAAAGTTTCGATTGCATATACTATTTGGAGATGTTGTCTTTTATCTTTTCTATCAATGTATTCTGGGTGTAGACTCTCAGGCATTTTCTGATCCATATCTCACTGCAGGGGCTGCAAATGAGATGAGTCTTCATCAGGAATAAAGGAAAGAAGACAGGTAAGGTAATAGAGAACTCCCTGATGTATTTATCCCCTGTGAATCCGAGATGACTGTTGTCCTCAACCTGTATATGTAAACTTTATCTTTACAACAATGTACACTCACATGAGTTTAAACCTTTGTACTTTTCATTTTCTAAATATTTGCAATAAATAGAAATTTCAAAGTAATAAAGTTGTGTGATATGTGTAACTCTTTTAACAGATTCCCTTGTATTACTTAATACAATATATAAATGGTTTTCCTGCGTGTTGAATGTAATAAAGACAGTGACTTTTCTCTCAAAATATGTAGTAATTTTGGCCTCTATAAAATTTAATATGTTCATATCTTGCCTAAACATTGACCACAATTACGTCAGAAATACTTCCTATACTTACACAGTGTTTTTTCCTAAATATTGACTTTAAAATGCATTCAGCAGAATATATATTGAGGCGGATGGAGGGAGGGAGGAAACTGAATGGGAGGGGAGGTAGAGAAGGGACTGTGTATGAGGAATTAGGTATAGTGCGTTTGGAGGAATTAGGTATAGTGTGTTTGGAGGAATTAGGTATAGTGAATGCAGGGAAAAGGGAATGGAAATCACAAGTGTGGGGTGCACATCTCTAGGAAGTGCCAGAGACCTAGGAAAGGCAAATACCCAGGGTGACTATTGGGGTGACATTAGCAATGGGGATACAGATTCTTTTTTTTTTTTTTTGGTTCTTTTATTCAGAGCTGGGGACCAAACCCAGGGCCTTGCGCTTCCTAGTCAAGCACTCTACCACTGAGCTAAATCCCCAACCCCGGGTATACAGATTCTTAATTTGTCACTTCTTTAGCCACGCATGACTCCCAGTGATGTGACAAGGATAAAAAACAAAAAAAATCACCAACAAAACCTTCAATCCAAAATGAACACAGCCTACAAGACCTTCAGAGACAAAGATAGATAGAGCAGACATGGAATGAAGGTCCAACCAATGGTTAGCACAGATTGAGATCTACCCCATGGGCAATCACTGATCGCTGACACTATTAAAGATACTCTATCATGCTTGCATACAGAATTTTAACATAACTGTCCTCTGAGTGACTTCACCCAACAGCTGAGAGAAACAAGTGTAAAGATTCACCACCAAACATTAGCTGGAGCTTGGGGAGTCTTTAAAAAACAGCTGAAGAATCAAGGCCCAGATAATATGAGGGACTCCAGAGAAAGACCAATAGGGTCAACTCAAGGGGACTCTTGTGGTTTGACAAAGACTGAACCACCAACCAGAGAGTGAACTTGGAGTAAACCTGAGCCCCCAGGACATAGGAAGGAAATGTATAGCTTTTTTTCTTTTTATGGGTTTCCCCAACAATGGGTCTTGGTGTACCCTGAAGATGGGATGTAAAGTGAAAAAATAAATAAATGAATTTTAAAGACACATATGTCTCATCTATAGACAACTTGTTTGGGAAAGCCTAATTCTAGTTGTTTGGAACCCACATGAAGACAAAGCCTGTGGAGTGCCTCTGCCCTTAGAGGCCATAATCCTTTTCATTCTGTTCTTCCATCAGAGTTCCAAGCTCCACCCATGGTTTGGCTAGTTGATGTCTGCTACTGTCTGATTCAGCGGCTTAGTGGAGTCTCTCAGAGTGAAGCCATGATAGACTCCTTTCTGCAAGCATAACAGAGTGTCATTCATAGTATCAGGGATTGGTGCTCATCCATGCGGTGGTTCTCAATCTGCACTAACCATTGGTTAATCATTCCACTCTCTCTGCTCTATGCACTGCCCTTTCATTTCTTGTGGTCAGAATAAATTTTGGGTCAAAAGTTGGTGTCTCTATCATTCCATTTGTTTTGCTCTCTGGCTACAGGAGGAGGGCTCTTCAGGTAGATATCACTGAGACTGTGAGTCTCAGGTAAGGAAACACCCATTGATTCATGGGTATCTCTTACCCCAGCTCTCTGCCTCTTTCTGGATATGATCTCTACCTCCCCACCCTTCCATCTAGGCTGCTGTGTCTGTCCTCTGAAGCAGATGATGTTATCACAGAGACTAGATATGAAACCGGAGGAGATACTTGTGGAGTCCCCTACTGCTCAGAGGAGAAAGGTATAGAGGAAGGATTGTGAGAGGGGTGAACTAGAGAGTGGCAGTGTGCAGTATGTAAAGTGAATAAATAAACAAATAATTATGAAAATAACTAAGTCTTGAAGGTAAGAAGCAGGTGTGTGTGTGTGTGTGTGTGTGTATGTGTGTGTGTGTAAGTAAGTAACTAAACATGAAGTTAAAACCAGTTGTGCATGTGTCTTTGTGTGTGTCTGTGTCTGTGTGTGTGTGTGTGTGTAACTAAGTAAACTTGAAGAAGAAGCAGGTGTGTGTGTGTGTGTGTGTAACTAAGTAAGTAAACTTGAAGGTAAGAGCAGTTGTGCATGTCTGTTAGTGTGTGCGTGCGTGTGTATATATATATATATACATATATATATATATATATATATATATGTATATATATATCATATATATATATGATGGCAAGAAGCAGGTGGGTGTGTTTTTAATATTAACTTATCACATTTGAGAAAACAGTGGTTTATGCAGAAGACAGGACAGTTTATGCACTATATTAAGAAAAAATGGAGAGGGCTGAAGATGAAGAAATGATTCGGTGATTAATAGCATTATCTGTTCTTCCAGAGAACCCAAAGTCGATGCCCAGCTCCCAAGTGACAGCTCACAAGTGGCTGTAATTTCAGCATCACGGAATCTCACACCCACTTCAACCTCCTGGACACTAGGCATGGATGTGTTTCACACGTGAACAAGCAGGTAAAACTCTTACATATGTACAACAAAAAATTATAAAAACAGAGGAGCAGTTCCTGGTTGACATAATTTGATTTTTGTGAATATTCATAGTGATGATCACAGTCAAAAACACCCTTTATTGATCTATAATGCAATCAAAGACACTAAAAGTTAATGATCACATGAGTCATTTAAAATCTATTTATTTAGATAAATTGTAATAAAAATTGCAGTAATGAAATTAAAATTTTATTAATATACAAATCAATAAACATTAATATTCTCATATAGAACTGAAAATAATACTTTCCACATATTTGTTTGGCTTTTATAAATATTGCAGTTTGTGGTTAGTTTTTTGTTGGTTTTTGTAAGAGTTCATTTCCAGGTATTAGCCCATGAACTCTATAAACTCATGCAGAATACTACAGGAACTTAGGCCCTCTTGTGTTGAATGCAGGAAAGTTGCTATCTGTTTTCCTTCCTGTCTGATCAATTTTCTCTACGTACATTACAAGGATATTTTTGTTCTTGAATTCTTCCAGTTTTGTCAAGCTGATAGCTGATAGCTGATAACTGGAGAATATTTAATTTTTGAAGATCATTTTTGAAGCTACTTCCTGATGTCTGCACTATCAATTTTGTAGATTTTCAAATGCGTGGCCAAATGAACAGATATTCAGGGACTAGACATGCCTAATAGCTACTGTTGTTATGTCTTTTTGAAAGAAGAAATCAGAAAGGGATAGTGTTTGGGGTAAGGGACTTTGTGGGGGAATACAGGAAGGAGGACAGCATTTCAGACATAAATAAATTAATAAAATAAATAAATACAAGAAAATAAAGCAGAATTCAAACTATACAGGAAAATCAGATTTAATTGATAGGAAACAGTATGGTTTTATATCATAACCTAATTACTAAATTTTATATACTTTAATCAACCAAATGACTGATTCTCATAAAATCAGAAAATTGAAAAAAAGTGTTAAAAGTAACTTTGTAGGTTGGCCAAATCATAACAACAATGTTTCTAGAACTGTAAAACTTTCTATGCCCATATCCCATCCAGAAATCCAGTTGACATTTAGTTATTACATATCTTACATCATTCTGTTCTGTGATAATTCATTACTATTTTTATCTTCTGTGATCACACCTTTGAATATAAATAATTACTTTGCTGGAATGTCTCTGAATTTGGATTTGGACAGTGATTTTTCTCTTTTATGTTGAGATTATATGTACTTGACACAGATGCCAAAAACTGTTTCTTGCTTTGCTTATTGCAGTTAAGCATTATGAGGATGCCTGTCATCTTAACAACACCCAATTACGGAGCAATGAAATTATTTTAAATTATTTTCATTTTGTAGTTAAAATATTTAAATGTATTTTTCTTTTGATTTTCCTTTTGAAGTAATAGAAGTTATAGGAGAATTTCGTAAAGCCTATGGAAAGACTTTGTGTCTCTTGAAAACTTTTGGCTTTGTTTTCAGTTTATTGGTCATTTTTTTACTAACATTTTGACCTGAATGGTCCTTACTGCATGTAAGTAGACTCAGAACAATGAGTTTGAGGAGACTATAATTACTGTCTTTCTGTTTAAGTGACTCACACCTAAAACATTACTGTAGTTTTAGTTTCATGGTAATTTTTTCAATGTCTTGCATATTTTTAGCACACGTAAATGGAATTTTATTTTTGTTTCATTATACTCATAAAGACTCACGATTCTAATTTTATGTTGAATTGCAACCTGAGTCTAATTTTCGGACACTAGCTGACTTTTATATTTGTATTCTGTCACTTGTAAACCCACTTCAATTCCTGTATAATGTGTGCATTCATACTTGTGTGTGTGTGTGTGTGTGTGCATGTGTGTGTGTGTGCATGTGTGTGTGCATGTGTGTGTGCATGAGTGTGTGTGTGTGTGTGTGTGTTTATCTGAAACTATGATATTGATTTTGAGAATCACCTGGCTGAAATTCATTTCCCCCCACCCTTTCTCAATCAAAAAGTGGAGGAAAGACTACTCCTGTTCCAAAATCATAGACCCTGGGTGACCAGAAGTATGGAATGATGAAATGGTACACAAAGCAGAGGTTAACAATTCACTGTCCTGAGAACTACTTAGCAATTCCAGTCCAATGCAGTGAATTTACATGTACATAGGAATATTGAATTGTAGCATAATGAACTGTGATCATTTACAAATAATTTCTGGAAGATTTCCAAATAGCTAAGAATGGATACAGAGAATTTTCAGGGCCCCTGAGACATTAGCATGTGGTTTAAACGCTGCCCAGATGGAAACGTTTAAGTACTGGACTGATCTACTAAAGTAATTTAGCAGCAAGCATACTTTACAATTGTTTGAAATTAAGCATGGTGATGAATAAAGAGAACAGTCTAAAATAAAGTTATGATTCTTAAGTTTGTTTCAAGACAGCAAGAAAGAGCACAGTGGTTTTGTTTTCTTTCTTTCACAGACTTTGCACCGTCTTGAAAGAGCATTTTGGGATCCTTAATTACCTATTTATTATCAGAAATTTCTTCAGTCCCAGAGTTCTTCTCAGTGCTGCCTTGACTTCTTGGTTCATTAAGCTATGGATGATGGGTTTCAGCATGGATGTCACTGTGGTATGGAAGATGACCAAGAATTTATCAACTCCTTGTGGGTGGTTAGATTTGGGCCTCAAGTAGTTCTGTCCCAACCCTACAAGGCAACCTATTCCCCATGAAACAATTGCCAAAGGGGCACATACCTCATGACTCATTTGGGTTGCAAAGTGAAGCGGGGCCATACAGTGGCCAAAGGCCGTGGCTGCCAATAGGCAGCACTCAGTTGTAACAAAAAGTGTGAAGAAAAACATCTGCATGTCATATCCCTCCTGAGATATTCCTCAGATCTCACTTTCAAGTCTCTCCATATCTTGGGTATGACAGAACTAGTGTAACCAATTTCCAGGATACATAAGTTCACCAGAAAGAAGTACATGGTGTTTAGAGATGGACTGGAGTAGATAGCAAAGGCTATGAGAGGAGAATGAGGGTGAACAGAGGAAGCATTCTCCAGGAACCTCAAAGTTCTTGGCAATTGCAAAGCATTTGACAGACAAGCCCTTTTCCTACCACAAAGAGCAATTGACACAATTGACACTCATCTCCTGGAAGACAAAGCAGTAACCCATTAGAAGGATACTTGCAGTTGAGAGATATTAATTTTTTAATATTTTTACTAAGCATTGATCAAGTGTCAAACATTTACAAAGATAGTGCAAACTTGTAATTCTGGCACTAATGAAGCTCAGGCAGAAGGTTTACCATGAGTCTGAGTTCAGTTTCACATGCTGTATAAGCTATCATTCAAATTAAGGAGAAGAAAACTTTGACTGTATCTCAATTTTTTACCCATTCTTATCATTAACTAGTTATCAAAGTTATGCAGAAAAACAGATCAACCCACTCATTTCTATGCTTTGGTGTTGCCACAGGTACAGTCTCTCCAACCACCCTTTGTGTGTTTTGGGACCCGATTATCCTCTGACTGCTATTATGAATATTCAAACACACACAATAAAGGTATCATTTCTTCAAGATTTATTATTTCTGAAGATAAATTAAAATCAAATAATCATTTGATAAATAAATGATTACTGGTTTTAATACATAGAATGAAAGGCAAGGCACATCTCGATGTCTGCACAGTAACGAGGTCATCAGAGAAGCTTTTTAAGATGTGTAAAGTGAGGCATAAAAGTGAAGAAGGTTCAACCAACAACACCATACCCCTTCATGATACAACCTTCAATATGACACTGATATTTGTAACTTAATAGTTCCTGTCTCTTTATATAACACATTCCTTAGCAGGAGTATCACTGTGTAGGCATTAAATTTCTGTTCTCTTAATACTGTTCATGATATTCTATCAATCAGACTATTGATTTAAATAAAAAAAAGAATAAAAGATGTAGTGTCTTGATATGTAGTCAAAGCTAACCTGAAATTCCTAATTTCTCTCCCTCAGTCTCTTGAATGTGAGTATTCTAAGAGCAAGACATATTGCCTGGCTTCATACAAATTCCTTCCTATACTTTAATCTCAACATCTTAGAATTCCACCTTACTACCTGTATTTCTGTACACATAGTATCTATACATTTCATTCCTCTTTGCTGACTTTTGCATATGGCACCTGCTGTGTGCTTGCTTGGTTACTTACATGGAAAACTGTTCAGTTCCAGCACAGTCTTGTCTGTTTTCAAATATCTTCCTTCTCTTCTTTCTATATTTATACTCTGTTTTTCACAATGTAACTGCTAAAGTAGCTGTTAGCACTGTGGTGCTGACTACTTTTCATCCTGTTCACATTGTAGCCTTATACGGAGACTGAGTATGGACTGCAAAGTTCTTATCATTATGTTTACCATCCTTAACAATCTCTGAGCTCATGTGTAATGACAAGGTCCAATGTTTAGCTTACTTTGGTTCCTTGGGGATTCTGTCTGTCCCTTCCCCTTACATCTTCTGAAGTTCAGTCTCATGTCCCTCAAATATTGGAGATGTGGCTAACTCATTTTTCTCCCAGTCTGATAACTTTTCCCTTCAAATGAGATGTCATTTCTTGTTTTGTGGAGTGTATATGTCTTCGCTGAAGTTTTGGTTTTCTTGCCAAAAGATACACCGCTTTTTCCTGACAAGAGTAGAGTAGGAGATATCACCACACTGCTAGGCTCTCTGTCTATTCACTTGATATAATGAAATGTCAGAGGTATGTGAGTAGATCAGCACATGGTTGATCCACAAATCAGCATTTCCAAATTATAAATAAATAAACATGTTACCTATGTTCATATATAACATATAGGACACACACCCACATGCACACACACACACACACACACACACACACACACAAACACACACACTTGTATGCCTATATATTCATGCAGAGACAGAGATACAGAGAAACACAATAGAAAAAGAGCACGTAGAGATTGTACATGAATTAAAATGTTAGTATGAGCAAAAATGAAGGATAACAGTATTTGTTTACATTATGCTTCACCATTTGGTCACTTATAAACATGGCTAAGAAAAAAATATATTCCCCATGAGTTTCCTTCTGTGTGAATAGGTTAAATTCCCAAAACACTTAAGTTGATTGTGTGTGGAATGCTTGTCAGATACATGGGTCATTAGCATGTGTGCATGTCTACTCACAAACATTTTAGATTTACATTTGTGTACAATCTATTTTGGGGAATTTCACACCATAACACATAATTTTCATTTCTATTCACTAATTGGACACTAAATTAATTTTCTATTGGTGTTAATGAAAAACACAGCTCCCAAAAACAGCAACAACAAAAAAAGAAAAACAATATATACTTTTCACATGGGGTCAGGAGACAGAGTCAAGTATAATAGCTTATTAGATCTATCAGATTAGATCTGACCCATTCATGCAAAAGTTATAAAAATCTAAGTGTAGAGAACATAGGGTAGACTTAAAGCTCTGACAATTATTAAGCAGGAGTGCTGTTGTACATACTTTACCATTCCGTGGACTCTACTCTTCTAGAAAAAATGGTGGAATGATAGGATTCTACTGTGGCGCATTTCACACTTATTTTGATGTACTTTAAATATTTCCCCAATTTCAATTAGAACAAACAAACAAACAAACAAAGACAAATAAACAACCTTCCCACAGCCAACACAGAAAATGACTATATTTTTAATTTGAAATATTTTAAAGCAACTTCCTTTTCATTAGTAGTTTCTGTATTTGTATAGGTAACTCTCTAGTTAGAGAGTGAGGCATTGCCTCTCCCAGTTAAATTTCCAGAATATCAACTCAAGAACCAGAATGTTATATTTACATTTGAATTTTTGCAATAAAAATGATTCACGAGAAATCCTGAGGTTTCATAAAAGAACCTTACTAAAGCTAAAAGCACACATTGCACCTGACATGATAGTAGTAAGAGATTTCAACACCCCTCATTCATCACTGGAGAGATCTTGGTGAAAGAAATTAAACAAGGATGTAGAGAAAATAATAGAAGTTATGAACCAAATGGAATTAACAGATATTTATAAAACATTCCATCCTAAAAAATAAGGAGATACTTTCTTCTCATAACCTCAGGGAACCTTCTTCAAAATTTTCCACATAATTGATTCCTCAACAGATCTTGACTGATACAGGGAGAAAGAAATAATCCGATGCATTCTATAAGATCACCACATACTAAGACGGGTCTTCAACAATAACAATAATGACAGAAAGGCCACACGTACATGGAAGTTGAAAAATGCTTTACTCGATGACAACTTGGTCAAGGAAGAAATAAAGAAAGAAATTAAAGACTTCTTAGAACTTAATGAAAATGAAGATACAACATTCTAAAACATATGTGAAACAATGAAAGCAGAGCTCAGAGAAAAACTTATAGCTCTGAGTGCTTGCGAAAAGAAACAGGAGAGAGCATATATCAGGAGCTTGATAGCAAATATAAAATCTCTAGAACAAAAAGAAAAAGTAAACCCAAGAGGGGTAGAAAGCAGGAAATTATCAAACTCAGAGCTGATTTCAACAAAGTAGAAATGAAAAGGACGATACAAAGAAAAAACAAAACCAGGAGCTTTTTCTTTAAGAAAAAGAATAAGATAGATAAACCAATAAGATAACCAAACTAACCAGATGTCAAAAAGACTGTATCCAAATTAATAAAATCAGAAATGAAGAGTTAGACATAAAAACAGAATCTGAAGAAATTAAAAAAAATCATCAGATTCTACTATAAAAGCCTATATTAAAAAAAACTGCAAAATCTGGAGGAAAAGGAAAATTTTGTAGACAGATATCAGGAAGCAAAGTTAAATCAGGAACAAATAAACTTTCTAAATAACCCATAACTCCTAAATAAAGAAAAGCGGATATTAAAAGTCTCCCAAACATACAAAGTCCAGGTCGAGATGGGTCCAGTGAAGAATTCTATCAGACTTTCTTAGAAGACCTCATACTAATATTGTCCAAACTCTTCCACAAAATTGAAACAGACGGAGTACTACCGCATTCTTTATATGAATCCACAATTACTCTTATACCACACAAAGTCTCAGCACAGAAAGAGAACTTCAGACCAATTTTCCTTATGAATATTGATGAAAATATACTCAATAAATGTCTTGTAAACCGAATCTAAGAACACATCAAAAAAATCATCCATCACGATCAAGTAGACATGAACCCAGGGATGGAAGAATGGTTTAATATAGGAAAATTCATAAACGTAATTCATCATGTAAACAAACTCAAAGATAAGGAGCACATGGTCATTTCATTAGATGGTGAGAAAGCATTTGACAAAATTCAACAACCCCTGTGGATAAATGTCCTGGAAAAATAACGAATTGAAGGCTCATATCAAAACATAGTGTAAGAAATATACAGCAAAACTGTAGCTAACATCAAACTAAATGGAAAGAAACTTGAAGCAATCCCACTAAAATAAGGGACTAGACAAGGCTGCCCACTCTTTCCCTAATTATTCAAAACAGGACTCTATATCTTAGCCAGAGAAACCAGGCAGCAATGCGGGTCAAAGGGATACAAATTGGAATGGAAGATATCAAAATATTACTATTTGCAGATGATATGGTAGTATATAAGTGACCCCAAACGTTCCACCAAAGAACTTCTTAACCTGATAAATAACTTTAGCAAACTGTCAGGGTATAAAATTAACTCAAACATACCAGTAGCCTTCCTCTCCTCAATGGATAAAAAGGCTGAGAAAGAAAATAAGGAAATCACACACTTCACAATAGTACCAAATAATATAAAATATCTTGGTGTAAGTTTAACCAAGCAAGTGAATGATCTGTATGACAAGAAAATCAAGAATCTGAAGAAAGAAATTGAGGACGATCTCAGAAGATAGAAAGAGCTTCCCTGCTCATGGATTGACAGGGTTAATATAATAAAGATGACCATTTTGCCAAAAGCAATGTACACGTTCAATGCAATCTCCATGAAAGTTCCTACTCACTTCTTTTTTTTTTCAGAGCTGGAGACCGAACCCAGGTACTTGCACTTGCTAGGCAAGTGTTCTTCCACAGAGCTAAATCCCAAACCCCTACTAACTTCTTTAATAGACATAGAAAGGGAAATTTCCAAATTCATTTGGAATAAGAAAAAGCCAGGATAACTAAAACAATTGTCAACAGTAAAAGAACTTCTGGTGGCACCATCACTCCTGAACTCAAGCAGAATTACAGCGCAATAGTGATAAAAACTGCATGGTATTGGTAAACAGAAAGATGGATAGACTAGTGGAATAGAATTGAAGACCCAGAAATGAACCCACACACCTATCATTTGATATTTGGCATAGGAGATAAAACCATCCAAAGGAAGAAACATAGCATTTTCCAAAATAGTGCTGGTTCACCAGGAAGTTAGCATGTAGAAAAATGTAAATTATCCCGTTTGTATGACCATGTACAAAGCTTAAGTACAAGTGAATCAAGGACCTACACATCAAACCAGAAACACTGAAACTAATAGAAGAAAAGGTGGGGAAGAGTCTTGAACACATGGTCTCTGGAGAAAATTTCCTGAACAAAACACCAATGACTTATGCTCTAAGATCAAGCATTGACAAATAGGACTTCATAAAACAGCAAAGCTTCTGTAAGGCAAAAGACACCGTCATTTGGACAAAACTGTTACCAACAGATTGGAAAAAGATTTTTAAAAATCCTATATCTGATAGTGGGTAATATCCAAAATATACTAAGAACTTAAGAAGTTAGAATATAGAAAGCAAAAATATCCTATTAAAAATGGGTACAGTGAGTTCCAAACCATCTCAGATGAAGGTTATCAAGTGGCCATTTGGATATTAAAATCAGAACAAATCTGAGAGTCCACCTCACACCAGTCAGAGTGGTTAAGATATAAATCTCAGGTGACAGCAGTTGCTGGCAAGGATGTGGAGAAAGAGGAACACTTTTCCATTGTTGGTGGGATTGCAGACTGGTACAACTCATTGATGGTTCCTCAGAAAACTGGACATTCCATGACCTGAGGATCCAGTTTTACACTCTTGGGCGTATACCCAAAAGATGGTCCAACATACAACAAAAATATATTCGACTATGTTCATAGCACCCTTATTTAAAATAGCCAGAAGCTGGAAAGTACCCAGATGCCTTCAACAGAGGAATGGATATAGAAATGTGGTACATCTACACAATGGAATATTACTCAGCTATCAAAACAATGACTACATGAAATTCAAAGGCCAATGGAATGAACTAGAAAATATCATCCTGAGTGAGGTTACTCAATCACAGAAAAACACACTTGGTATTCATTCATTGATAAATAGATATTATCCAAAAAGCTTGAATTATCCATCATGTAATACACAGATCACATGAAACTCAAGAAGGATGAAAAAAATGCAGATGCTTCAGTCCTTCTTTAAAAGGGGAACCAAAATACCCATGGGATAAGGAAGCAAAGTTTATAACAGAGACTGAATGACCTGCTGTTCAGAGCCTGGACCACATGTACCCATACATATACAGACAGCAAAACTAAATAAGATTGATTAAGCTAGGAAGTGCAGAATGACAATGACTGTATATTGATCCCTCCTGAGAGACACAAACAGAATATGTCAAATACAGAGGCAAAGGTCATCAGCAAACTACTGAACCAAGAATCAGACCCCAATTGGAGGAATTAGATTAAGAATTGGAAGAGCTGAAGGGATTTGCAACCTCATAATAATAACAATGCCAAGCAAAGAGAGCTTCCAGGAACGAAACCACAACATAAAGATTAACATGGACTGACCAGTGGTTCCAACTGCTTGTAGCAAAGGATGGCCTTGCTGAGAAACAATGGATTGAGAAACACTTCTTTCTGACAAGGTTGGACCCCCAGTGTAGGAGAATGTGGGGAGGTGTGGGGAGACCGTGGGTGGGGATTTGAACCACCTTAGAGAAGTGTAAGGGGAAGGGTTAAGGGGCTATTGGACTGGAAACCTGGAAAAGGGAATAACATTCGAAATGTAAATAGGAAATATCCAACAATGAGAGAGTGAGAGAGAGAGAAAGAGAGAGAGAGAGTGAGAGAGAGAGAGAGTCAGAGAGAAACAGAGAGAGACAGAGACTGAGAGAAAGACAGATACAGAGAGAGATAGAGAGAGAAGAGGAGGAGGAGAAGGAGGAAGAAGAGGAAGAAGAGGAAGAAGGAAGTGAAACAGAAAGAAAACTAAACTTTAATTCTTCCTAGTTCTCTCTCTTCCTCAGCTGTTGTTTAGGCAGTCATGTTAGTGAGACGTTATAAGTCTAATTTCTGGTGTTACTTTGAGACACCATCTCATAGTAAACTTTAGTTTCTTACAATCTTCTCGCACCCTCTTCTATAATGTTCCTCAGCCTTGAATCAAGTGACATTTTGTAGATAGAGACATTGAGACTGGACTTGAAGTTTCTCTCCTGCATTTTGAATGGCTGGGATTTTTACTGTGATCTTTGTTTCAGAGACTGTAATTAATTCTGTATATAAGGAAACATGGCTTTGATTGTTGTTAAGTATGATACTGGCTTAAATAAGTAAGGGCCGTACATTCCCTCCCATAACCACAGCTTCAATAGCCTTATATATGTGGCTAAATTACCAGTACCATCCATGTTCATTGAACAGGACTTAAGCAAAATTATAGAGTTGTTGGCTATCACCAAGCTGTTTATGCCACTGCACTGCCCTTATGGTTATCCTGCCATATTGATCATTGTGTTTTACAGGCATGATGTGTACAATCCCTTGAAATGGACAAGACTGATGATTGTAATTACATGTTAAACTACAAATTAGACCAGTGCCTGGCAAATCTTTCTCTATAAGAATAGTGACTTTGTGATAGGCAGGAGAATGTAAAAGTTAAATTTAGTCTTAACCAAACAAAAGGAAATTAAACTATTTCCTGCTATAGCACGTTTAATTAATTGAAGCAAAATAAATCTATTTACTTAATGTTTGGGAAATATAATTTAATAATATAATCCTAACTCCTTTTAAGTGATTAAAAGTCACATGTAATTGGTATCTGTCAAACTGTGTAAAATTGGCATTAGTATTGTAACAATGAAATATTCTCTGCTTTATGCAAATGCATAGGAATAATGAACAAAATTATGTACCAAACTTCATGCTTTAGGTAACTAATTGCATTTATTCAACTGTTTCTAAGATTACTCCATATTAACTGGTTTTCAAGTGCATAATAATTATGATTAAATTATTAATTAAATATTAAAATAAGCATAATTTGGTTACCAAGTATATATGTTAAATAAAATATATTACAATAGCCAAAAATATTTATTAAAAGCAAAATGATGAAAATATTGTTTATATAAAAGCAGCCTGGAGCTATATATCACCTTAAAGTTTTATAGTGTCTTCCCGTGAGGTGTCCCAGCAGATAAAGTTTCATGCCTTGTAAAACCAAGAACCTAAATTTCATACCTACACACCTATGTTTTGAAGACATCAATACTCACAACACCTGCACACATAAAAGCTTACACAGCATATTAATAATGAAACTAATGAGAACAATAATAATAAGAGAGAGAAAAAAACTCTAGGAACATTTTAAAGAAATAATGTATTGTCCTTAAAATAGGAAATTCAACACACTTTTTTTAGTAGATTAACTATTCAAAAGAAAACTAAAAGCCTTTTACTTCATTCTATATGAAAGGAAAAACACATTAGATGGATTCTGTAAAAAAAGAGAGACTTGCAAACTGTAAAATTAATATAGTCATTGCAGAGGAAAGAAACAGATACTTACCCAAGTTTCTATAAGTAAAAATTTGAAAGATTTACTGCATAATATTAACATATTTAATTCAACAAATCTTACGATGATAAAGAAAAGAAAACTGGAAAAAATAATTCCTGAATGTGGTCTCAGCAGCTAGCATGTGGCAAGATGACTCAAATTCAAAGATACCCTGAAATACATGAGAAAATTATAAATAGGTTGATCTTATTATGGAATAAGTATTGTAGTATTAGCTTAGTAGTTAAGAGTACTTACTATTCTTTACAGCAAACACGTTCAGTTTCCAACACCCATGAAGCCACTTCTAACCAGCTGTAAAAGCAGCTCCAGGGGATCTGACATCTCCTGCTCTCCCCAAGTACCTGTGTTCATGTGCACAAATCTATACATTGACATTCACACGTAACAGATCATTAAAATAAAAAAGATTCATGATTGTATTTTCTGCACATATTGTGAATAGTAAGCATACGACATATGAAAACACAATTGATGCAAAGTAATAAGAATGGAAAAAGTTGCAAATAGTATGAAGTTATAAATTAAAGATTAATGCTTACACAGTTCAGTAAGCAAAAACACTAAACTTCACGATCGAATTGCAATGTAGATGTTAAAAAGAAACTAGCATTAGAATTTATGAGTGAAACTATTTTAAAAATTATTTTATTTATTTACATTCCTGCCTTTGTGCCTTGTCCCTCCCACAGTTCCTCATCCCATTCCACCTCTTCCTCCCCTGACATGAGTAGGATGCTCCCCAGATCCTGCCAGACACCATAATCCCTGGGGCCTCAAGTTATTCAAGGATTAGGCCAGAAAAGGCATTCCTCTGCTATACATGTGTCAGGGACTCAGATCACCTTGTGTATCCTTCCTGGTTGGTGGCTTAGTGTCTGGGAGATCTCAGCGGTCCAGATTAGTTGCGACTGCTGGTCTTCCTATAGAGGTTGCCCTCCCTTAAACTTCTTCAATTCTTCACTTCATTAAAGAACTGACAAAAGTCAGAGACTGATAACTTTTTAAAATATATGTACTGATTAATTTTGAATGGTATAGTATGGATTCCAATATAAAATTAATGGCAATACATATTTATTAGAGTCTTCTGAAATGGAAATTTGGTAGTATTTATACAAGTATTGCATTACTTAACAGCCTTGACACGATTCCAACAATGTGTTTTGTAATTTATACAAAATGTAATTTAAATAATCACCATTGAGTACAGTGCCTGAGTCAGTGTCCATGCTGATTTGCTGTAGCAAACTTTAGTTAATGAAAATGAAAATTATCTGAATGGCACAATTAGGTTATAATTTAAACAAATGAGTAATCTACCATTTATTAAATGCATGATATTCCATGAAGAAATTCCCCATGCACATGTATTCAAGATATCTTGTTAAATGAAAAACAAATGACAGAATATTGCATTATGTAATCAACATTCATAAGCAGAAGATTTACATATATCCTATAAGTTTGTCAATATTAAGTAAACCTGCTCCAAGGGCAGTGGAGGCAGGAGACAGAACACTGGCAGTTCTAGGGTAATTTGAGCTACACAATGAGACCCAATTTTTATAACAAATAGAGCAGACTTTAAAGAATATCTCCCAAACTTTCTTGGTGGTTATATTTAGAAGATTTAAGAAAGCAAGTTATTCTTTGACAATTCCATACATGCACAACATATTTATGGAAGCCCTCTACACTCTGAACCTCATCCTCCCCATGTGCATATCATTATATTTTGTTTCATGACCCCCTGGATATAACCTGAGCCTTTTCGGCGAACATGGGCATGAAGCTATACATTTAACCCCTAGTAAGACACCAGTGGCTACATTATTTTTTTTTATTTTCCAGCACTGCCCTTAGTTACTTTGAATAGGCAGGGTCAATATAATTTAGGGTCTGTTCAGAGAGATGTAACTATTGCGACTTCCTGAGTGTCACAACTGAATAAGGCTCAGAAGACAGCACCTCACTGATCTCGTTACCTATTAATTAGCCCTTGAAAGAAGCCAAGCCCTGAACATCACCTTATCTCTAAGCCAGAAATTATCTCTAATGGGTAATCATTTGAAAATGAAAACTTACTTTTCTCCAAGGGACTCTCACTGCATACACAAACTAATTTTAAGGGTAGACTGCATAAAAAGCACTAAGTGAACTCAACATTATCTTTGGATAATCATTTTCTCATAATCCATCAGGACTTTTCCGTCTCAATTTATTTTTCCTTTTTTTTTCTTCTTTTTTTCTTTTTTTTGGAGCCGGGGACCGAACCCAGGGCCTTGCGCTTGCTAGGCACGTGCTCTACCGCTGAGCTAAATCCCCAACCCATCTTTTTCCTTTTTTATTTATTTAATTATCTATTAATTGATACTCTGTATGTTTTTGTATATATTGTTTCCTGGTTTTATGTTTCCATGGAATTCTCAATTATGTAAATGGAAGTCTGGGTCTCTGTGTCTGTACCTGTTTGTTGTGCCTTTTATAGGGTCTTTTCTCTCTCCTTGTTTTGTTCTACTTCATTTCATTAACTTTTATCTTAATCTTGTCCTGTAGATTACTGGTTGTTTTCTACTGAGAGTCAGAAGGAGTGTAGATACAGGTGGCAGGAGAGGTATAGAAGAAGGGGGAGGAATAGAGGGAAGAGAAACCGTAATAAAATATATTGCATAGAAAAGTCTAATTTTAAGAAAAGAATTTTAAAAAATATACTTTCTAGGGCCTGCCTTCTCCCTATTATCAAAGTCCTAACTAGTTTTATATCAAAAGTTTTAATCACTTTCCAATTCATAGAAAGCGATTTGTTCACAGCCAACCTGGAACTACAACTATGTGAGTGAAGTTTCTGCATGCTTAAAGTAATGTAGGAGGAGAGTTTAAATGCTTTCAGAGACATCAATCCATTGAGGTACAATGGGTATTTCTCATGATGGATGTTACAAATTTTTAGTGGGAAGATATACATTTTCCATACCTCAGTTTTCATGAAACTCTTCAAGATCAAATTAAAAGTTGTATGGGATACAATCATGGAATAGGTATTTCCTTTGAAATTTTCACAATTAATCTAAATTATACTAAAATACCATTAATAAATCACAATATATTGTATTCTAAGCCCATATCAACATGACAATTAAGAAATAGAAGTAGATGTGTATCAGTGGATAAAAGCTGTTTCTGGAGAGGCACTATTTTATTTCTGGGACAATTTCACTTCATTGGTACATGGGTTAAATCAAAGTCTGTTAATGAAGGTCTTGCTGTAAAAAAAAAAACATTCTCTCACTAAGGGATTCTCAAAACCTGTTATAAATAGTGGTAGCATTTCAATCAACCATTTGAGGCAATTTTGGCACTAAATAACACTAAAATGACTTCACCGGAGTTAGTGTTCATCAATATCTCTTCTTCAGACAGAATACTCTTTTCATTGTTGGTGTAACAAAATTTCAAATTCAGTTTCCTGTAAATTAGATGATGATGGTGATGATGGCATTGATGATGGTGGTGGTGGTGGTGATGAAGATGATGAAGAAGTCAAAAAAGAACTTTTGGAACAGAAAACAAAGCCCATACTATTTTCAGTGTTTTTCCTATCTTTAGTGTATATAAGATCGACAGTAAAAAATAATCTATAGTAAGTGCTATGTTGGGAAGGTTTAAGCTCATCAATAGCCCACAAAGCACCAGTTGACAAAGCAAATTTTGTCATGAGAAATTTACAACTATTCTACAAGAAATCTTTATCATAAAAATAGCAATGAATCAATTCAATTTTGTGAGGCAGCAAATTGCTTTCAGAGTTTAACTAATATACATAAAATTATCATGGACAAAGTCCAATCCTTGTCTGTCTGGGCCAAAGCCCAGGGATTTTAGATCTTGGTGTCTTAGGATTTTAAAATGAATGACATAATGAAGGCAATGTGTAACCCTGAATGTCTTGCCATATAAGTCACAAAGACACCATACTACATGCTGTGTATCAGGTTTTTATTTACATGTATTCAGAGTTTCAAAGGTTAAAATGGTTGAGGTTCAGAAGAGGGCACTTTTCGGGATGCATTTACCTCTCTAGTGTGCAGTTTGGTTTTGGTGGATCATTACACAGTGTTTAATTTTATTTTATTTGAACAGGTGATATAATTTAACTGTACAGATTAATGACCCTCAGTTGTATATTTCCATAATGAAGACAGAATGCACTGAACTAATGGAACTACCTTTTTCATTTACTTTCCTGCAACTTAGCAAAAGTTAGGATACTCTACTTTTAGGCGTAAAAAGCGACTTGCAGAGGATACAAAAATTCTTAGTAGATTATCAGAATATTTTATCTTTTAGAATTTTTATTTTATTTTATTTAACCTTCATACATATATACAATGTACCTTGATCACACCTATCCTTAGCTTGGTTCTACTCTTTCCACATACATTCTCTTTCCAGTTTCATGTTCTTAATCTTTTCCTTTTTTCTTTTCTTTGTAATCCATTGGTTCACTGAGTACTGCCTACTGGGATGTTCCCTAATCTTGTTGTCTTAATCTTGTGCAGGACTTGTACATACAAGTGTAGATGCAGTGAGTCCATAGGTCCAGTAATTGTGTCATGTCCAGATTGCATCCTCCGACACCTCGCATTCTGCCTTCTCCTTTTCTTCAATGTTTCCCCAGCCTTATGCTCAGCATTCTTCTTCTAATGGTCTTAGCACTTATACCAGTTATACATATCTTCAGTAATTGCTGCATAGTACACCTATACATTTCTCTGACCACAGCTCATGTAAGCTGTAATATATGGACAGAAACAGTAAGAATTGGAAGGCAGTTTGACAACATGGCTATTTAGCAAAACAGCAATAGCAGGATCTTCTCTATGGCCATCGGAGCCATGAGAAAATTTGACCGTGTTTATAAGATGACATCTGGCTTTCCTTCTATAGAAGAGGCTTAAAATCAAACAAATAGTAGTTCCCTATTTTTATAAGATTTAGATATTTGTCTTTATAGTTGTTTTTTCAATCGGGACACTGATATCTAGCTTCATCAATATCCATGCCAATGATGAAATTTTGCTCTTTTCATGGTTAAATAAAGATCTAGTGTCTGCATATGTTATTCATCCCATTTTGTAACATGGACATTGTGAACAGTTAGAAGATAAACTCATTTAATGAAGGTATCATAGGAATATACAGATAGATTCCTTCAGGTACATATTTCATCAGTGGTACTATTGAATCACAAGTGATTTCAGGATTAATTTCTATATCAATTTCTATAATAGCTATATTAAAATTTAGTCCAAGCAACTGTATACTAGATTTCTTTTTTCCAGCAACAAAGTATAAGTATTGTCATTTGTATTTAAACTTCACCAATGATTTGTGCGTTTAGTATTTTTCATGTACTGTTTGATAAGCAAATATTTTAAGCATTTATTCAAATATGTAACAAATTTCTGAAGAATAAGATATATTGGGTCTTATGTTATGGATATGATCCCTATATCAGATAAAGATTTGGAAAACATATTCTTTTATGATGAGGTAAATTGAACAATCAATGCACTGATTCTTCTGCTGAGTAGTTTCAAGGGCTATTCATGCATATATATATATATATATATATATATATATATATATATATATATATTCTAGAAATATCTATGGAAAATTTAAGGAGAGGAAAATGTAAGACCAAAACTATGTTATATGTTAAATATGTTAAATATATGGAGTCCTCTGTTCCTGCATTTGTTCATGACAAAAAGCATGTTATTAAATGGGAAATTACTTTTATGTCCCCTACTATAGCTCAATCCTCAATACTCTGTCATATTTCAATTGCCTAGTGTCCTAGTGTATGATACATCTATGCCTGCCTTCTGAAGAAAATTGCATTCCCAACCACCTATTTATGAACTCAGGTCGTAAGGAGAGAGAAGCTAAACAGCTGTCCAAATAGAAGTCCCTTAGTAGAGATTGGATTTAAGAGCACAGTAATAATGTACAGTTAAACTGTAATCTAGGAGATTACTGTTAAAGAAATAGCAAATTTAGTAATTAGGTTTTTTAATTTACATGCCAAACTTTGCCCCCTCTATTGCCCCTTCCTCCCAGAGTCTCTGACCTAATCCTCTTCTCTCCTAAGATGATGACATGCCTAGATGGCTCCAACTCTGAAACATCAAGTCTATTCAGGATTAGGCACATCCTCTCCAACTGCAGTCAAATAAGCTAACCCTGTTTTTGAACGGATTCCACAGTCAGGCTATAACTTGACTATAACAGGACATCCCCCACTCAAGTTTTTTTGGAACGCACATGAAGATTGATCAACATGTCTGCTACATATGCCCTAGGGCTTAGGTCCAGCCTGTGCACGATCTTCGGTTGGGGGCCCAATCTCTAAGAGCTCCCAGTGGTCTAGGTTCATTGACACTGTTGGTCTTCCTGGTGCTTTTCCATGGGATGGGTCCCAATTAGCACGGGCCATTCACTCAATCCTGACTTTCCTTTAGACTTGACAAATTTTGTGAGTGTACTTTTGTCTTTATCCCCCCACTGGTGGTCCTTCCTGACTACAGGAGTTGGCCTATTCATATTCCATATCACAAAAGTAAGTCATAGCTTAGGTCACCCCATTGATTCATGGGTACCTTCCTTATCCTAGGTCTCTTTCTCATCCTGGAGATTTCCCCTACCTCCTCATCTCCATAAGTTCCAGATTTCCATTCATTCTCATGACTATCTGGCCATATCTTCTGTCCCTTCCCACATGTAATCTGTTATCCTCTGCCTTCCTTCTCCAACCCAGTTCCTTCCCTCAATTTGCCTCCATGACTATTTTATTCCCCATGCTAAGAGAGAGTCAAGCATCTGCACTTGGGCCTTTCTTCTTATTTATCTTCTTTGGATCTATGAGCTTTGTGGAGGGTACCCTATACTTTATGGGTAATATTAACTTGTAATTGAGCAATTTCAACAACCCTGAAGTATTACATTTTTATAGGAGTATTCAACATTGATATTTATAGTTCAGAATGACTGAATGTCAGGAGGGGCAAAAATTAAGCAAAAAGCACCTTAAAACATAGATCAAATCAGAAATTTTACCAGTTGATAGTCTTATAATAATAATACTCTACTAACATACGTAATTATTATCTCAAAGGTGATTTTTTAAATGATACCAAAATTTGGCAGGGAAGTGATGTTTTTACCAAATAATTATGGATAGTATGATGAAGATCAAATAAGTTAAATATATTATTTTCATTTTGATATCACATTTTGGCATTTTTCCTCAAACATAATATATATTACATTAAACATTAAGGTATTAATTTTAAATTTTAATATTTATTTTAACCTAACCTATAAAGTAACAGGTTGCCTTATGTCATGTTTTTAGATATTCAACTTCATCCTTCCTTCCTCAGTACTTTTCCTCACCCCCACTATGTCCCTAACACTTGTACTATTCTGTCTGTGTTATTCTTACTGCTACATTCATATCCCACATGTTCAATAACTTCCAACCCATACTGTTTAAAACCATAGTTACTGTTTCATGAGAAACATTCCAGTTTAATGAACTCAAACCACTCACAGCTTCACATAAATACAAGTATATGAAAATGAGATTCTATTATCTACGTGAGAAAGAACACGTGGTATTTGCCTTTCTGCATCTTTGTTACCTTACTCGTTATATTTTCTAGTTACATCTATTTTCCCGAAATCATCATAGTTTAGTTTTCCTAGGGGTGAATGAAATACCATTGTGTATATTGTGTTAATCTTGCCTTTCTACCTATCAATGAACATTCTTTACTATTCTCAATAAAAAATCAATAGATTTCCTTAGGAATAACGATGATAAAGCTCAAATACAGAAGTCAAGATTTATTACTGACAAACTAAAAAAAAAAAATTTTCAAAGATAAAAATAATAACATATTTGTGTTTATATTAACTAGAGATGTGTATTTTGATAAAGGTTATTGTATTCATAATATTTTATACTAATTAAAAATGGAAAATATTTAATAATTTAGAGAATGTTTGTAAAATTGTTTATCACTAAGTGATATTTCCACTAAAAATTTTATCTTTTTATAAAATATTTTGATATATATATATATGTGTATATATATATATTATATATTTAATTTACTTTCAAAATAAAGCACATTAAGAAGTTATTGGAATAAAATTCAATAACAAATCCAAAGACCTGTTATATTAATAAACAGCAGACTAGGTGTTACTGAAAACCTTTCCAGTTAAATTAAGAGACTTAGAAAGGAGTTAGCATTTTAATAGAAATGCACATGTCAAACAAGATACAATAAAATCCTGAAACTCTAGCAAGATGGTTACTATGCATTCCTATCTGCTAAGGTTTCATCACACACATGGTGCATGAAGAGAATGTATATATGAGAAATATATATTCATATTTAACATTGTAAATTTCTTCATAAACCCAAGCAGACATGTATCTATTTTGTTGCTTAAAAATTATGTTCAAGATATGGCTTTTGATAATAACACTAATATTTAAAAACTATCATGTAAAATGCTAAGACCTTAATACAAAAGAAAGAGTTTTCAGAGCAACCATAAAATCTTAAGATGAAAAAGAAAAGTTTTCTAGGTTCATAGTTATGCATAGTTATGTCCCCAGGTAAACAATACCAGAGGGGTCAAATTTATTGTCCTATATATTCCATAGAATACTCTCTCCCAGTTCGTTGTCCCTTAACAGGCTTTTTTCCTTATCATTCTCTGTTTCTTATCTTCTCAGAGTAGGTTGTATTTCTCACAAAATTTGTTCAAATCATCAGATCTATACTTCAACAAAAAGAAGCTGTATACTTTAGAAGAAAACCAATTAAAGGTTCTCATTCTTTATTGTGCAACATTTTAGATTAGATTTTGTATGCTTAATATATATCTACACCTTAGTGATGACCTTTCAAGATTGGCCTGAAATCCAACATTCTTAATTAACAATGTAAAAGCGCTTTAGCTAGTCTCAGAAAAATCTTCAAAGTATATTTACGTAGGTTTATTTAATAAAAATTCAGCAAGTAGTTTAAGCAGAATGGTGATGGAAACATCTTTTCATGCATTTTCAGTGCCTTCACTTGATTTTATAGCTAAAATGTTGCATTATACTCAAGAAAAAAATTATTAACGTCTTACTAAAATAAAATGAGATATTTTCCTTGTATAATACAAAACTTAAAATTGAACATTTTTCGAGACAGTGTTTCTTTTATATCCCTGGCAGTACCAGAACCCTCTCTTTCCCTTTCTCTCTAGACCAAGCTGGTCTTGACCTTAGAGTTCTTCTGCCTGCTTCTGCCTCCTGAGTGCTAAGAGTAAAGGCCTGTGCCACCACACCCAGTGCTTTCTACATCTTTAACAAGCTCTTGTCTAATTATATTCCTAATCTTATGAAGTCAGTTCCCTAGAAGTATCTATAAGAAATCCAATACCAGCATCATATTTTGCACACCTAAGTCACTCATCCCGAGTTCCTGATTGATCTAGTCACCTAGCAAGCTCTCTGATGGAACTGAAAAAAAACAAATATTTGCTTTCATTACAGGAATAAAGAAAAGGCATTCTCACTGCACAATCTCATGATATCAAGGAACAATTCTTCCAAAATTACAAAGTGAAATCTCATAAAGAATCCCTGTACCTGAAGCCACAGTTTCTTACCTAGTGTTTGTTTGTGCACACTGTGACTGCCATTTCATTATAACCAGGTTGAACCCAAAGGTATTCTCTGCCCCAAGGATCCATTTCTATTATATTGTCATAATAAGCCATGTTCAGTTAAATTTAACCACCTACCACACCAAAGTGAGGGTTTATAAAATACCCAACAAAAACCTGGGGAGAAATGTTACAAAAATAAATTCATTCCTAACAAATAAACAAAATGTCTTTTACTTGTTGTAACACAGTGTCTATACATTTTCATTGTATTGATTGGTTCTGGGTATATTCGCAAGCCAAGAAAATTGTATTTAAATCAGGAAACAACTTGTGAGATTCAGTTCTCTCTGTCTATTATATAGACTATGAAGACTAAGCTTAGATATCAGTAGATATTAATAGAGAGCAAATTTCCATGTTGTTTCATTTCACTTTTTCTTAGATTTTTTTGTATAATTGAAAAAGTATACCTAAAGCCTGTTATTTAATATTTTTCCCACTCCATTTCAATTTCTACTCTATTTCTGAATGTTAGGTCTAACTGGGATCTGATTACATATATTGGCCCCATACTTATTTTTCTTAAAATCATGAAGCAAAGTTTTATATGGTAGAAAGTATACTTCTGAGAGAACATTTTACTGGAAATTTAGTTCATTCCTTTTCATTAGTATTGTCTGAATGACTTTATTATTTACTAATTTGTTTTAGTTTATAGAGATTTTATGTGGTTGTGTGTGTGTGTGTGTCTGTGTGTGTATACGTACATATATGTATAGTTGATAATTCAAATCTAATATGATCAGAGAAAGTTGCTTGAGTGTTATTAATAATTTATGGACACAGTGAATTTTTGTATATGCTGTATATATAACCTTGAAAAAATTTTCTGTGTATTTTTTCAAAAGCAATCTTCAAATATGTATACTAGAAGCATAATAATTGAAGTTTTGGCTTTTTCCACAATAATTTTATCTCATTAGATGTCTAGAAAGAAATATACAGAAGCATGAATCATCTCTTAATTTCAAATATAGGTAGACTCAATGATATATCTTGTTTTTGTACATGATTGCTCACCTTTAGTCCACAAATTATATATTTAATTTGCTCTATTTATATTTGTAATGTGTGGCATATTGTATATAGGTATTCATTGATAACTTCCTTCTGTCAACAAACATTAAGAATAAATTTTTTATAAACATTATTACAAAATCTAAGATCATTCAGATTCTTCCATAATCAAATACCAAAATGCTTAAATATCATAAGCATTTCGTAATTTTAACTATTAACAGAAGTATTTGATGTGCCATTCCTATAAACATATTTTGATATTATCCATTAAAATTTGTTCAAGTAGAAGTTTAACTATTAATAAAGGTAAGTGTAGTTAAATTGTTAGTATCTTTGAATCACAAATGATGTCAGTATTTTACATAGCCAAATATGCATAAACGTGTAATTTTACACCTGGATTCCATAAACGTGCATTGATACATTTCCACTCATATCAGTTGGGTCCAGCTTACACGCAGTCACACAATTACACTGTTACACACACACACATGCATACATTCTTGTAAATACATACTTACTCAGACATCCTTACTTACATTTGCATATGGACCAAAAACCCAAGCAGCACTGCAGAAAGGTGAGCTCCAATCTTTATTACATAGAGAAAGAAATCACTTCTACCCTATTAATGCTAAGTAAATTAAATCCAAGTTTGTAAGAGAAAAGGCTTGTTCCTTTTAATAAGAGTGAGTCTGTGTTGCTATTAAGAAATAACCTTTTCTGTCCCATGGTAAGGAGAAACCTGCCTGCACCTTCTGTTATTTCCAGGATCTTCTCTTTTCCTCTTCTCCTCTGCATTCTGCAGATTGCTCTCTTGTTACCTATAGTCTCTAAGTTATTCTTCTCTATATTTCTTCTCAGCCCAGATATTTTTGGCTCAATTCTACTGAGCTCAGTTCTCCTTAGCTCAAAGCTGACTTTTCAGCTCGGCCCCTCTCCAGCTCAGTCCATCTGTCTCTGTCCTTCCAGTTCAGTCCTTCTCCCTCAGTCCTTCTGTGAGTCTTTTCTTTCTCCTCAGCACATAAACATTTTTCAGAATACATGATCACGTGTTACAAAGTCCATCACTAGTTCATATAAAAGATCAAAGCATAAATTGAAATACAATTTACAACCAAGAATTTTTACATGAATATCCATCAGGAGTAATTATCTGGCTAAACATTCATCACCAGTGTCAGCTCCACAGGTTCACTGAAGGTCTAAAACCATAGTTAATAGGTAAGTTATTTACAGATAAACCCAGTGAATATCTTATCCTCTGTCCTTGCACCTGTAACAAATCATTTGTTCTCTTTTCATTACTCTTGATAACTGTATTGCAACCTCTTGGAATGTGTTCTGAGTAGAGAAAGTCTGTTTACTATCTAAGGACAAATAAAGGGTAACACCTAGGAGACTGGCAGAGTTGTCATTGCAATTTTGACTATTAGAAAGAGACTTATAGGAGTCCTACTAAAAAAGAGTTTAATAACCATTGATATAATGTTATGAGTTATTGTAGGATCATTATTAAGACTAAAGATTCATATATTTGTCTGTATAGAATCACTATGGGACAGTACATCTTAGTTGGCCTGTAGAGATCTGCTCCAAAGGGGTGTGCTATTATTCAATGATTGTTATATATGTCTAATAATAACAACAGGAATAGAATTTTAAAAGCAGGAAACTTTCCGAAAATGATTTCTTTACAGCCTTGCTTAATAAAGGCGAACCAGTTGTGGATTATAAAATAATCCGAGGCTGTCCACCTCAGGATGATCACCTGCTAGTTATTAGCTTGTCCTATTATGGCTCCTGACACTTTCTTCACAGTCCTATATGGCACCTTCTCCATAACTGATAATATGATCCATCACAAAACAGGCCTCAACAGATACAAGAAGTTTGAATTAATCCATGCATCCTATGAGATCACTACTGACTAAGAATTGTCTTCAATAACAACAAGAACAAACAAAGACACACATATACATGGTAGCTGAAGAATGATTTACTCGAGGCGAATTTCTTAAATGAAGAAATAAAGAAAATATTAAAGACTTTTAGAATTTAATGAAAATGAAGGTGTAACTTGGGAACACAAAAAAGCAATGCTAAGAGGAAAACTCAAAGCTCTGGGAGCCTCCACACAGAAAGAGGAGATATGATACACTAGCAGTTTGACAGAACATCTGAAATCTCAGAACCAATAAAAATCCAAATACACCTAGAGGTCTAGACAGCAGGAAATAATCAAACTCAGGACTGAAATCAACCAAGTAGAAACAAGAGGAATTATATAAAGAATCAACAAAACCAGGAGCTGGTTCTTTGAAAAATTCAGAAGATAGGGAAATCCTTAGTATTCAAATAAAAATAACAAAATCAGTAGTGAAATAGAGATATAACCATAGAAAATGAGGAAACTCAAAAAATTATCAGATCCTACCTTAAAAGCCTATACTTAACAAAACAGGAAAGTAAGGATTAAATGGATAATTTTCTATTCAGATACAAGGTACCAAATTTGAATCAGGATCAGATAAACCATCTAAATACTCCCATAACTCGTAAAGTAGTAGGAGCAGTCATTAAATATCTCCCAACCAAAGATCCCAGGACCAGAAAAGTTTAGCACAGTATTCTCTCAGACCTTCATAGAATACCTAATACCAATATTCTCCAAACTATTCCACAAATTAGAAATAGAAGGAACACTACACAATTCCTTCTCTGATACCACAGTTATGCTTAAAACTAAAGCAAACAAAGACCCAACAAAGAAAGAGAAATTCAAACCAATTTATTCATTAATATCCCTCCAAAAATTATCAGTAAATATCTTGCAAGCCAAATCCAAGATAACATCAAAACAATGATCCATCATTATCAAGTAGGCTTCATTCTGGAGATACAAGGATGGTTTAATATACAGAACCTTATCACTAATCAAACTAATCCCACTATAAAAACAAATTCAAAGAAAACAAAACAAACAATCATCTCATTAGATGGTGAGAAAGCATTTTACAGAACCTAACCCTTCATGTTAAAATCTTGGAAATATCAGAAATTCAAGGACCATTCTGAACTTAGTAAAAGCAATATACAGCAAGCCACTAGCCACCATCAAAATAAATGGAGAGAAACTCAATGCAATCCCACTAAAATCAGGAACTAGACAAGGAAACTCACTCTCTCCTTACCTTTTCAATATAGTATTCGAAGTCCAAGGCAGAGTAATTAGACAACAATTGTAGGTACAGAGATACATATTGCAAAGGAAGTATTCAAAATGTCACTATATGCAGATGATGTGGTTGTATATTTAACTGGCCCCAAAATTTCCACCAGTGAATTTCTAAGCCTGATAAACAACTTTAGCGAAGTGGCAGAGTATAAAATTGATTCAAACAAATCTGTAGCCTTCCTCTATTCAAAAGAGAAATAAACTGAGAAACATGTTACATAAATGACACGCTTGACAATAGTCAAAAAGCATATAAAATACCTCAGTGTGACTCTAACCAAGCAAGTGAAAGATATATTTGACAAGAACACATGTCTCTGAAGAAATACATTGAAGATCTCAGAAATTAGAAAGATCTCCCATGTTCGTGTATTGACAGTATCAATATTGTAAACATGGCCATTTTGCAAAAGCAACCTACAGATTCAATGCAATCCCCATCAATATTCCAACTGAATTCTTCACAGACATAAGAATGACAGTTTGCAAATTTATTTGGAATAAAAGAAATCCCAGGATAGAGAAAACTATTCTCAAAAATAAAAGTGTTTTGGGGAAATGACCATCCCTGAGCTCAAGTTGTATTACAGAGCAATAGTGATGAAAAACTGTATTGTATTGGTATTGAGACAGGCAGGTAGAACAATGGCATAGAATTGAAGACACAGAAATGAACCCACAGCTATGGCCACTTGAAAATTGATAAAGGATCTAAAAGCATCCAGTGGAAACAAATATTGCATTTTTTTTTTAAATTGTGCTGTCTCACCTGAAGGGCAAAATGTAGAAGAATGCAAATCAACCCATTCTTATCTCCTTGTATGATGTTCAAGTAGAAGTGGATTAAAGTCCTCCACATAAAGTTCACCAGTGGAACAGGAAGCCCTTGGTCCTGCTAAGACTGAACCCCCAGTGAATGTGATTGTTGGGGGAGGGCAGCAATGGTGGGAGGGAGGGGATGGGAATACCCATAAAGAAGGGGAGGGGGAGGGACTAGGGGGATATTTGCCCGGAAACCGGGAAAGGGACTAACACTAGAAATGTAAATAAGGAATACTCAAGTAAATAAAAAAAATTAAAAAAAAAAGACCTCCAAATAAAACAAGATACACTGAAACTAACTGATGAAAAAGCAGGCAAAAGACTTGAACACATTGGTGCTGGGGAAATTTTCCTGAATAGAACACCAAAGGCTTTTGTTCTAAGATCAAAAATTGAAAAATGAAACTTCATAAAATTTCAAAGTTTCTGTAAGGCAAAGGACACTGTCATTACTTCCATACGCAACTAACACAATGGGAAAAAGATCTTTACCAATCCTAAATGCGATGGAGCGCTAATATCCAATATATACAAAAACTCAATAAGGTATCCTCCAGAGAATCAAATAAAACTATTTAATAGTGGGCTAAAGTTCTAAACAAAAATTCTCAACTGATGAATACTGAATGGCTGAGAAGCACCTAAAGAAATGTTCAACATCCTTACTCCTTGGGAAAAATCCAATCAAAATAATCCTGAGATTCTATCTCAAACCAGTCAGAATGGCTAAGATAAAAAAGTCAGGTAACAACAGACTCTGGCAAGGGTATGGAGAGAAAGGAATGCACTGTCACTGTTGAAATTGCAAGGTCTTAAAACCACTCTGCAAACCAGGCTGGAGGTTCTTCAGGAACTTGAACACAGTATTTACTACTTGAGGACCCAGCTGTTCCATTCAATGCCATATACCCAAAACTTGCTCCAACGTACAAGGACACATGCTCCACTCTGTTCATAGCAGCCTTATTTATAACAGATGGAAGCTGGAAATAACCCAGAAGTATCTCAAAAGAAAAACAAATTCATATAATGTGGTCCATTTACACAATGGTGTGGTACTCAGCTATTAAAAAGAATGAATTCAGGAAATTCATAGGCAAATGGATGAATTAGAAAATATCATCCTGAGTGAAGTAACCCAAACACAAATAAAGGCACATAGCATGCACTCACTGGTAAGGGGTTAATCTCTAGAATTTCCCAGATACTAGGGATATGACAGGTTCCCTGGACCCAACAGCGATGACATTAGCCAACATACTCAACAACAGTGAAATTTAACCTGAAGAAACCACCTGTAGTAGATAGACATGGCCCTCAGTGCAAGGATGGGACCACTCACCCATTTCTTATTAAATCGGAGTTATCCCTGTCTAGTGGAAATGCAGGGGCAAATATGGAGTAGAGGCTGAAGGAAAGGCCATCTAGAGATCTGCAGACACCAACATGGACACTGTTGCTGCTGCTGAGATGTGCTTGCAAACAGGAGTCTGATATGCCTGTCCTCTGAGAGGCTTTGCCAACACCTGACTGAGACAGATGCAGATATTCTCAGCCAACCATTGGACTGAGCCTAGAGATCCCATTGGAAGATGTAGGGGAAGGGCTGAAGGAGCTGAAGGGGATTGTAATTAGAAGTAGAACAACAATATCAACTAACCAGACCACTCAGGGCTCCCATGGTCCTAACCACCAACCATTGATTATATATGGTCTGGTACCTTACATATGTATCAGAGAACTGCCTTGTTTCACATCAGTGGAAGTGGAAGCACTTGGTCCTTTAGATGCTTGATGTCCCAGAGAAGAGTAGTTCTAGAGGGGTGAGGTAAGAATGAATGGTTGTGTTGGGGACGCACCCTCTTAGAGACAAAGAGGAAGCCAATGTGGTGGTGGGGTTCTTTCGAGGGGGACTGGAAAGGGGTAATATTTGAAAGGCAAAGAAATACAATTGTTAATAATACTAATAATAAAGAGTGGTATTTTTCATACAATAATTTACTGCACAGGATAGCTTGGAACATTTATTATTACCTAGTTGTGTATTTCTTCCTACACTACCTGATATCTTGTTTCTCTGAGGAGTGTAGCCTTATATCTTCCTCTTCATTCAAAGTAGGCATAACAGTTAACTCCTTTCTCCAAGCAAGGGTGGTTGTAGATATGTCTGTAAAAGGCAGGAGAAATTTATACAATCTAAACAGGGGTCACCAAAAGAATTATTTAAAGCAAAGCTTGTATCACAGATTGTGTTCAATCAACTTACCAGTAATGAAATCATCCCAGGATTTCTGGCCATTGCATACAATGTCAAGAGACACTTAGAATTTCAATATATGTGACTAGAGAAAATATATTCCATTGTGTAGCCTACTCAATACTTCAAAAATATCATCAAGGAAAGAATATTAAGAGCTTTAGGCAAAAAAAAATAGCAAAAAACAGTGATACATCAAGGCAGAAGCATCTGGAACTCACATGGAATTCTAATTCTAATATCAATCCCACGCATTCTATGCTCTATACAAATCCTATCACCTGTTTATTCCCTAACACAGTCCACCAGTGATTTTCTAGTACCAGCAGTCACTGAGGATCAAGGGTCTGGATCAACCTTTCCCATTCGGTTAGGAGGTTCCAATACACATCACTGCACCAATGCAGGTGTAAGAGGCGCTTGACAACACAGTCTCCTAAGCACCCTTTGCCCTTTTCATTCCTGTAGCTACTTCAGGAACCCCTTGTCATGGCACCTGACAGTGGGCACAAAACAGGTAGCAATTTGGACTCAAAGGAAGAGAGTCGACAGGGTTTCTCCTCATTCAGAGAGTTTGGATGATCGCCCCGCTACTACAAGCAGAACTGACAAGTGAGGCAGCTCCTGACTGCCCAGTGCAGACCTCGCAACTGCCCCGTAAAAACCTCGCGGCTGCCGTGTGCAGACCTCGGGACTGCCCCATGCAGACCTCACGACTGCCCCGTGCAAACTCCAGGACAGCCCCTCTCGAGCTTTGGTTATTTCCTGAGATCAACGGTCACACAAGATATCTACTTGATATCCTGCTACCAGAAAAAGAGTGGCCTCATCTTTAGTGCCCATTCTTGGGAAGATTGAAAAAAAAAAGTGGGTTATCTCTACTGGGTTTGAAGAACATGTGGACTATGACGAATTGGTAGCCAAAGTGCCTGCAACATCTACAAAACACAGTACTGGAGAGAACAGTGAAAGATTCAAAGAATATCACACTGTAACTTGGGCCACCTTTTGCTCACTCTTCTACTGAAAAACTTGGACAGGTAATTTCCCCACACCTTCTAGGTTCCCAACATTCTTTCCTATCTCCCATTTTTCTCCAAGATGTTCCTACCCACCCAAGACTTTTCAGAAATAACCCAATGTTTCCAAAGTTCTATAGGGTTATTCCACATTTGCCCAGGTGTCCAAAATTCTTCCCACAGATCCTGACTGGAAAATCATACATTCTCCTCTTCCAGAAGGAGTGTTTTTTTTTCTTCAATATTTATTAACTTGGGAATTTCATATTTACATTTCAAATGTTATTCCCTTTCCAGGTTTCCCCATTAACATTTTCCTAGCCCCTCCCACTCACATTCTATAGGGGTGTTCCTCTACCGATCCACCCCCACATTACTGCCCTTCTCCCAACAATGCCATTCACTGGGGGTTCAGTCTTGGTAGGACCAAAGAGTTCCTCTTCCACTGGTGCCTGTAATAGGCATTCAGTGAGACCTGTGATTTTGGAGCCCAGGGTCAGTTCATGTATAGTCTTTGGGTAGTAGCTTAGTCTCTGGAAGCTCTGGTTGGTTGGCTTTTTTATTTTTCATATGGGGTCTCAAGCCCCTTCAGCTCTGGCAGGCCTTTCTCTGATTCCTGCAGCCGGGATCCCTTTCTCAGTTCAGTGGTTTGCTGTTGGCATTTGCCTAAGTATTTGCAATATTCTGGCTTTGTCTCTCAGTCGAGATCTATATCCGGTTTCTGTCGGCCTGCACTTCTTTGTTGCTTCATCCATCTTATTTAGTTTG
Organism: Rattus norvegicus; assembly: GCF_021556685.1. Classification (NCBI taxonomy): domain Eukaryota; kingdom Metazoa; phylum Chordata; class Mammalia; order Rodentia; family Muridae; genus Rattus; species Rattus norvegicus. Next base: position 23,504,011 of record NC_141555.1, read on the forward strand.
GTTGCTGTATATGTATGGGCCCCATGTGGAGCAGGCTCTCAGTGCCTGTTCCTTCAGTCTCTTCTCTAAAGTTTGCTACCCTGTGCCCTACTATTGGTATTCTTGTTCCTCTATTAAAAAAGGAGTGAAGTATTGGCATTTTGGTCATCCTTCTTGAGATTCCTGTGGTCTGTGCATCTTGGGTAATTTGAGCATTTGGGTTAATATCCACTTATCATTGACTGCATACCATGTGTGTTTTTTCTGTGATTGGGTTACCTCACACAGGGTGATATTTTCTAGCTTCATCCACTTGCCTATGAATTTTATTATGTCATGTTTTGATAGCTGAGTAATAATCCATTGTGCAGATGTACCACATTATCTGTATCCATTCCTCTCTTGAAGGGAATCTGGGTACTTTTCAGCTTCTGTGAATATAGAGAAGCACGTGTCTTTATTGTATGTTGGAGAATGTTTTGGGTATATATATGGTCAGGGGAGATATACATGGGTACATAGATAGTGCAATGCCCAGTTTTCTAAAGAAGCTCTCAGACAGAATCGCAGAATGGTTTTTACCAGTCTGCAATCCTTCCAACAAGGGAGGAGACCTCTTTTTTCTCTCCGTATCATTCCCATAATCTGGTGTCACCTGAAATTTTTTCGTGTATCCAATCAGACTGGTGTGAGGTGGAATGTCAGGGTTGTTTTGATTTGCATTTTCACAATGACTAAACATGTTGAAAATTTCATTTTTTCTCCATATTTATTAACTTGGTTATTTAGTTTTTTAACATTTCAATTGTTACTCCCTTTTCCAGTTTCTGGGCCAACATCCCTGTATCCCCTACACATCCACTTCTATATGGGTGTTAGCTCCCTTCCTCCCCCAATAGTGCCTCCCCACAACAATCACATTTAATGGGGACTTCAATCTTGGCAGGACCAAGGTCTTTCCCTTCCACTGGTGCTATTACTAAGATATCCATTGCTACCTATGAAGTTCGAGCCCAGGGTCAGTCCATGTAGTGCTTTTGGGTAGTGGGTTGGTCCCTGGAAGGTCTGGTTGATTGGCATTGTTGTTCAGAAGGGATCTCGAGGCCATTCAATCTCTATCTGTCCTTTCCCTGATTACTTCAATATGTATGCATGGGCCACATGTGGGGCACGCTATGAATGGGTTTTCCTTCTAACTCTGTTGTAAACTTTACCTCCCCATTACCTCCCAAGTGTATTCTATTTCCCCTTTAAAAGAAGGAGTGTAGCATTGTCATTTTGTTCAACCTTCTTAAGTTTCACGAGTTCTGTGTATCTAGGGTAATTCAAGCATTTGGGCTAATAGCCACTTGTAAATGAGTGCATACCATGTATGTCTTTCTGTGATTGGGTTACCTCACTCAGGATGATATTTTCCAGTTCCAACCATTTGCCTACGAATTTCATAAAGTCATTGTTTTTGATAGCTGAGTATTATTCCATTGTGTAGATGTACCATATTTTCTGTATCCATTCCTCTGTTAAAGGGCATCTGGGTTCTTTCCTGCTTCTGTCTATTATAAATAAGGAGGCTATGAACATAGTGGAGCAAGTGTCTTTTTCATATGTTGGGGCATCTTTTGGGTCTATGCCCAAGAGAGGTATAGCTGGGTCCTCAGGTAGTTCAATGTCCAATTTTCTGAGGAACCTCCAGACTGATTTGCAGAATGGTTGTACCAGTCGGCAATCCCACCAACAATGGAGGAGTGTTCCTTTTTCTCCACATCTTCCGCAGCATCTTTTATCACCTGGGTTTTCATCTTAGCCATTCTGACTGGTGTGAGGTGGAATCTCAGGATTGTTTTGATTTGCATTTCCCTTATGACTAAAAATGTTGAACATTTCTTTACGTATTTCTCAGCCATTCTGCATTCCTCAGCTGTGAATTCTCTGTTTAGTTCTGAACCCATTTTTTATTAGGGTTATTTGTCTCACTGTGGACTAACTTCTTGAGTTCCTTGTATATTTTGGATATAAGACCTCTATATGTTGTAGGATTGGAAAAGATATTTTCCCAATCTGTTGGTTGCCATTTTGTCCTAACCACAGTTTCCTTGGCCTTACAGAAGCTTTGAAGTTTTCGGAGAACCCATTTGTCGATTCATGGACTTAGAGCATAAGCCATTGGTGTTTTGTTCAGGAAATTTTTCCCAGTGCTCATGTGTTTGAGAAGCTGCCCTAGTTTTCCTTATATTAGTTTGAGTGTATCTGGTTTGATGTGGAGTTCCTTGATCCACTTGGATTTAAACTTTGCACCGGGTGATAAGCATGGATCGATTTCCATTCTTCTACATATTGACCTCCAGTTTAACCAGCACCATTTGCTGAAAATGTGATCTTTTTTCCATTGAATGGTTTTGGCTCCTTTGTGAAAAATCAAGTGCCCATAGGTGTGTGGGTTCATTTCTGGGTCTTCAGTTCTGTTCCATTGGTCTATCTGTCTGTTGCTGTACAAATACCATGCAGTTATTTTCACTATTGCCCTGTAATATTGCTTGAGTTTAGGGATAGTGATTCCACCTGAAGATCATTTATTGTTGAGGATAGTTTTAGCTATCCTGGGATTTTTGTTATTCAAGATGATTTTGCAAATTGTTCTGTCTAACTCTTTGAAGAATTGGATTGGTATTTTGATGGGGATTGCATTGAATCTGTAGATCGCTTTTGGTAAAATGGCCATTTTTACTATATTAATCCTGCCAATCCATGAGCATGGGAGATCTTTCCATCTTCTGAGGTCTTCTTCGATCTCTTTCTTCAATGTCTTGAAGTTGTTATTGTACAGATATTTACTTGCTTGGTTTAAGTCAAACCGAGGTACTTTATATTATTTGGGTATATTATGAAGGGTGTCATTTCCCTAATTTGTTTCTCGGCTTGTTCCTCTTTTGTGTAGAGGAAGGCTACGGATTTATTTGAGTTAATTTTATACCCAGCCACTTTGCTGAAGTTGTTTATCAGTTTTAGTAATTCTCTGGTGGAACTTTTGGGATCACTTAAATATACTATCATATCATCTGCAAATAGTGATATTTTGACTTCTTCTTTACCAATCTGAATCCACTTAATTTCCTTTTGTTGTCAGATTGCTCTGGCTAGAATTTCAAGAACTATATTGTAGAAGTAGGGAGAGAGTGGGCAGCCTTGTCTAGTCCCTGATTTTAGTGGGATTGGTTCATGTTTCTCTCCATTTACTTTAATGTTACCAACTGATTTGCTGTATTTGGCTTTTACTAGGTTTAGGTATGGGCCTTGAATTCCTGTTCTTTCCAGGACTTATATCATGAAGGGGTGGTGAATTTTGTCAAATGCTTTCTCGGATTCTAAAGAAATGATCATGGGGTTTTGTTCTTTCAGTTTGTTCATGTAATGGATCACATTGATGTTTTCTGTAGATTAAACCATCCCTGCATGCCTGGGATGAAGCCTATTTGATCATGGTGGATGATTGTTTTAATGTACTCTTGGATTGTTTGCTAGAATTTCATTGAGTATTTTTGCATCGGTATTCAGAAGGGAAATTTGTCTGAAGTTCTATTACTTTGTTGGGACTTTGTGTGGTTTGGTATAAGAGTAATTGTGGCTTCATAGAAGGAATTCGGTAGTGCTCCATCTGTTTCAATTTTGTGGAATAGTGTGGATACTATTGGTATGAGTTCTTCTATGAAGGTCAGATAGAATTCTGCACTAAACCCATCTGGACCTGGAATGTTTTTGGTTGGGAGACCTTTAATGACTGCTTCTATTTCCTTAGGAGTTATGGGGTTGTTTAACTTGTTTATCTGTTACTGATTTAACTTTGGTACCTGGTATCTGTCTAGGAAATTGTCCATCTCCTGCAGATTTTCAAGTTTTGTTGAATATATGCTTTTATAGTAAGATCTGATGATTTTTTGAATTTCCTCTGAATCTGTAGTTATGCCATTTCTCATTTTGTTAATTTGGAAAGACTCTCTGTGGCCTCTAGTTAGTCTGGCTAAGGTTTTATCTATTTGTTGATTTTCTCAAAGAACCAACTTTTGGTTCTGTTGATTCTTTCTATGGTCCTTTTTGTTTCTACGTGGGTGATTTCAGCTCTGATTTTGCTTATTTCCGATCTTCTACTTCTCCTAGGTGTATTTGCGTCTTTTTGTTCTAGAGCTTTTAGGTGTGCTGTCAAGCTGGTGACATATGGTCTCTACTGTTTCTTTCTGCAGGCACTCAGAGCTATGAGTTTTCCTCTTAGCACAGCTTTCTTTATGTCCAATAAGTTTTGGTACGATGTACCTTCATTTTCATTAAATCCTAAGAAGTCTTTAATTTCTTTCTTTATTTCTTCCTTGACCAGGTTATCATTGAGTAGAGCATTGTTCAACTTCCACGTATATGTGGGCGAACTTCCCTTATTGTTATTGAAGACCAGCTTTAGGCCGTGGTGGTCTGATAGCATGCATGGGATCATTTCTATCTTTCTGTACTTGTTGAGACCTGTTTTTGACCCATTGTATGGTCAATTTTGGAGAAAGTACCATGTGGAGCTGAGAAGAATGTATATCCTTTTCCTTTAGAATAGAATCTTCTATAAATATCTGTTAAGTCCATTTGGTTCATGACTTTTCTTAGTATGTCTACATCTCTGTTTAATTTCTGATTTCATGATCTGTCAATTGATGATAGTGGGGTGTAGAAATCTCCTAATATACTGTGTGAGGTGAAAAGTGTGTTTTGAGCTTTAGTAAGGTTTCTTTTATGTATGTAGGTGCCCTTGTATTTGGGGCATAGATATTTAGGATTGAGAGTTCATCTTAGTTGATTTTTCCTTTGATGAATATGAAGTGTCCTTCCTTATCTTTTTTGATGACTTTTAGTTGAACATTTATTTTATTTGATATTAGAATGGTTACTCCAGCTTGCTTCTTCCAACCATTTGCTTGGAAATTTGATTACCAGCCTTTCACTCTGAAGGAGTGTCTGTCTTTGTCTCTGAGGTGTGTTTCCTGTAAGCAGTAGATTGCAGGGTCCTTTTGTGTATCCAATGTGTTAATCTATATCTTTTTATTGGGGAGTTGAGTCCATTGATTTTGAGACATATTAAGGAGTATGATTATTGCTTCCTGTTATATTCATACTTGGATGTGAGGTTATATTTGTGTGCTTTTCCTCTCTTTGTTTTGTTGCCAAGACGATTAGTTTCATGCTACTTCTAGGGGTGTAGCTTGCCTCCTTATGTTGGGCTTTACCATTTATTATCCTTTGTAGCGCTGGGTTTGTAGATATTTATTGTGTAAATTTGGTTTTGTCATGGAATATCTTGGTTTCTCCATCCATATTAATTGAGAGTTTTGCCGGATACAGTAACCTGGGCTGGCATTTGTGTCCTCTTAGGGTCTGTATGACATCTGTCCAGGATCTTCTGGCTTTAATACTCTCTGGCGAAAAGTCTGGTGTGATTCTGGTTGGTCTGCCTCTATATGATACTTAACATTTTTCCCTTACTGCTTTTAATATTCTTTCTTTATTTTGTGCATTTGGTGTTTTGACTATTATGTGATGGGAGGAGTTTCTTTTCTGCTCCAATCTATTTGTAGTTCTGTAGGCTTCTTGTATGCTTATGGGCATTTTTTTTTTTTTTTTTTTGGTTAGGGAAGTTTTCTTCTATGATTTTGTTGAAGATATTTACTGGTCAACTGAGCTGGGAGTCTTCACTTGCTTCTATTCATACTATCGTTAGGTTTGATCTTCTCATTGAGTACTTGATTTCCTGTATGTTTCGGACCAGTAGCTTTTGCCGCTTTAAATTATCTTTGACAGTTGAGTAGATAATTTCTATGGAATCTTCTGCTCCTGAGATTCTCACTGCTATCTCTTGTTTTCTGTTGGTGATGCTTGCATCTACGGCTCCTTGTCTCTTCCTTTGGTTTTCTATATCCAGGGTTTTTTCCATGTGTTCTTTCTTGATTGCTTCTATTTCCATTTTTAATTTCTTCAACTGTTTGATTGTGTTTTCCTGGAATTCTTTCAGGGATTTTTGTGATTCCTCTCTGTAGGCTTCTACTTGTATATTAATGTTTTCCTGTGTTTCTCTAAGGGAGATCTTCACATCTTTCTTGAAGTCCTCCAGCATCATGATCAAATATGATTTTGAAACTAGATCTTGCTTTTCTGGTGTGTTTGGATATTCTGTGTTTGCTTTGGTGGGAGAATTGGGCTCCAATGATGCCAGGTAGTCTTGGTTTCTGTTTCTTGGGTTCCTGCGCTTGCCTCTCACCATCAGTTTATCTCTAGTGTTACTTTGTTCTGCTATTTCTGACAGTGGCTAGGATGTCCTATAAACCTGTGTGTCAGTAGTGCTGTAGACCTGTTTTCCTTCAGCCAGTTATGGGAACAGAGTGTACTGTTTTCTGGTATGTAGTTTTTCCTACCCACAGGTAGGAAAAACTGTTCCTGTGGGACTCTGGCTTGAGTTCACCAGGCAGGTTGCTTGGAACAGGAATGTTTGTCTTACCTGTGGTCCAGAGGCTCAAGTTTGCTCGTGAGGTGTTGCTTATGAGCTCTCCATGGGGGCAGCAACCAGGTAGATATGTGTCGCCCTTTCCGGGAGCTTCTGTGCACCAGATTTCCAAATGGCTTTTGGTGTTTCCTCTGGAATCAGTAATGTGGGCAGAGTCTAGTCTCTTCAGGTTTCCCAGGCGTGTCTGCCTCTCTGAAGGTTTAGCTCTCACTCCCATGGGATTTGGGTGCAGAGAACTGTTTATCTGGTCAGTCCCTTCAGATTCTGGCGGTGTGCCATATGCAGGGGACCTGCTTCTCCTGCGCCATTATCTTCAGGAAACCAGAGGCCATATACAGTTTCCTATTAGGTAGGGATGTGGGCAAGAGTGGGCAGTGTTGGTGGTCTCTTCAGCTCTGCAGTCTCAGGAGTTCCCACTTGCCCGGGTGGTGAGCTCTCTCTCCCTTGGGGTTTGGGAGAAGTGAGCTGCTGCGGGCAGGGATCCAAGAGTTTGGGAATCCCGCTAAAACCCGGAAGTGTCTGGTCCTAGAGGAATTTTGCATCTGTGTGTCCTGAGTTCACCAGGCAGGTCGCTTGGAGCAGAAAGGTTTGTCTTACCTGTGGTCCTGTGGCTCAAGTTTGCTCGTGGGGTATTGCTTATGAGCTCTCCACAGGGGCAGCAACCGGGAAGATCTGAGCCATCCTTTCCGGGAGCTTCCGTGCGCCAGGGAATAAACACATTTTAAATGTTGTGAAATCTATTAGAACAATATCAACTACCTTTCTCCCTTCCCATTTTTTTTTCTGAGCTGGGGCCTGAACCCAGGACCTTGCAGTTGCTAGGCAAACGCACTACCACTGAGCTAAATCCCCAACCCCTTCCCTTCCCATTATTTAACTGAACCATTTTCCACCAAATGTCTGTTGTCTCCACTGCAGTGTGCAGCTTCCCAGACTAGTCTGAATCTTGCTCTAAGCACTGCATTTATGATATATCAATGTGATTTCCTTTCCACTTTCACCACAAGTAGAGTTTTTAAATTCTTCATTATATCTGATGAGTCTAATATACATTGTCACTAAGTATGAGATTTGAGAGTTTAGAGATGCCGAGGAATAATGCTAGATCCACGAATAACCTACATGGATGACTGGCAGTTTAGACAATGACCATGTCTATACCATATATGTATTCCTGTAGGTCTTACCAAACTTCTCTTTTTGGTTGAGTTTGATCCAGTTCAACTAATACAGTACAAAAGAAAGGATAAAAGTCATGCACATGGGCTGGAAACATAGCTCATACATTTTGAGCATTTGCTAAGCATAGAACCAAAAGGGTAACCCAATTCCATGTGGAATTCGCTCACCCAACTGGCTTCAGTGGGATTTGCATGTATATGGTGCATAGCACTTCAAGCAGGTGAAACACTTATGTAAAAAAGAAAAAGTAACAATGTACTTTGCCTTACATAAGCTTTGCAGTTTTATGATATCCTGTTTGTCGATTCTTGATCTTGGAGCATAAGCCACTGGTGTTTTGTTCAAGAAACATTCTCCAATGCCCATGTGTTTGACATGCTTCCCATTTTCTCTTCTATTAGTTTGTGTGCATCTGGTTTGATGTGGAGGTCCTTGATCCCCTTGGACTTAAGCTTTGTATATGGTGATAAGCATGGATTGATCTGCACTCTTCTACATGCAGACCTCACATTGTATCAGCACCATTTGATGAAAATGCTATCTTCCATTAGATGGTTTTGGCTCCTTTGTCAAAAATCATGTGACCATAGGTGTGTGTTTTCATTTCTGGGTCTTCAACTCTATTTAACAGGTCTGTCTGTCTGCCTCTGTATGAATACCATGCAGTTTGATCACTATTGCTCTGTAATACTGCTTGAGTTCAGGGATAGTGATTCTCTCAGAAGTCATTTTATTGTTGAAATTTTAGTTATCCTGGGTTTTTCGTTATTCCAGGGGAATTTGGAAATTGTCCTGTCTAAATCTCTGAAGAATTGCATTCGTATTTTGATGGGGATTGCATTGAATCTGCAGATTGCTTTTGGTAAAATGGCCATTTGTACTATATTAATCCTGCCAATCCATGAGCATGGAGATCTTTCCACCTTCTGAGGTATTTTTCAATTTCTCTCTTCAGAGGCTTGAAATTGTTACCATACAGATCTTAAACACAAATCTTCACTTCTTCTTTAAAATGGGAACAAGAGGGGTTGGGGATTTAGCTCAGCTGTAGAGTGCTAGCCTAGCAAGCACAAGGCCCTGGGTTCGGTCCACAGCTCCGGAAACAAAAAAAAGAAAAAAAAAAGAAAATGGGAACAAGAATACCCTTGGCAGGGAATCGGGAGGCAAAGTTTAGAACAGAGGCAGAAATAACACTCATTCACAGTGTGCCCCATATGAGGCCCATACATATCAACCATCCAATTAGATAAGATGGATGAAACAAAGAAGTGCAGGCCAACAGGAACAGGATGTAGATCTCTCCTGAGAGACATACAAAGAACACAGTAAATATATAGGCCAATGGCAGGAGCAAACCACTGAACTGATAATGGGACCCCCATTGAAGGAATCAGAGAAAGGGCTGGAAGAGCTTGAATGTTCTCAAGACCCCATATGAACAGCAAAGCCAGGCGACCAGAGCTTCCAGGGACTAAGCCACTTCCCAAAGACTATACATGGACTGACCCTGGGCTCCAACCTCATAGGTAGCAATGTATAGGTCATAAGCGCCCCAGTGGAAGGGGAAGCCCTTGGTCATATCAAGACTGAACCCCCTTTGAACGTGATTGTTGGAGTGAGGGTTTTAATGGGGGGAGGATGGAAAGGTTAATCCCTTATGTAGGGGGAGGGGGGACTGTTAGGGTGATGTTGTCCCAGAAACTAGGAAGGGGAATAAAAATTGGGAAGGTAAACAAGAAATACTCAAGTTAGTAAAAGTTAAAAAATAATAAATATAAAACAAAAGAAATAATAGCAATAATATTGTTAATGATAATAAACTGACCCAAAAAACTATTCAAAATAGGTACCAAATATATATTCAAGGCAAAAACATAAAAACTAAGTATAAAAATAGTTTTTAGAACATGGAATTCATTATCTCTCCCAAGTGGTTCGCAATGTGAATATATTTCATGAAACAAGAGACAGATATGTCTGGTTTTCCTGATTTCTATTTTTATTCCGTTGGTGAATGTTTTCATTTCCTGAGAATCATTAGAGCAAAACTATTGAGACTGTCACTAGTTTGTCCTATGTGATCATCCGCAGAGTACTATATTTTAGGAGAACCTAAATATATGACCAAAAGGTTGCATTAGGGGTACCTTTTCCATCATGAAATTGGTACCCACAGTTGGCCATATTAGCAACATAGAAAGTCCAATCCACATGTCTACCTCTGGCTGGTTGTGAACAAATGATCAACACCAAGGTCAATGAATGTTTCAGTGACCTATCTCTGCAATGGCTTGTCGGATTACAGGATGGCTACACCATGCATAAAAAAAAAAAAAAAAAAAAAAAAAAAAAAAAAAAAAAAAAAAAAAAAAAAAAAAAAAACAAGGTTCTTAAGAGTTGAAAATCACAATTTTTAAAATATATATTAATTTTTTTCAAATAGTGCTTAAATTATACAATCATAATATAAAGTGCATGACCTTAACCGACTGAAAATTCACCAGAAGAACAAAAATTCAAAAAGAATGAATAACAAATCTTCCAACAAAACCAAACAATGTTAATACCTGAAGAAATCAAAACTCAAACCAAAACAAAACACAGGAATTAAGATAAGCAGCATTCTCTTGTTGAAGATTTAGCACCACAGTCGAACCCTGTGGCTGGCTTTGGGAACATAGTGGGAAGGCTGTCAGTCACCAATTGTAATAGAGTTTTAAAGATGAATCTAGCTATGCCTCCTTGGGGCCTTCACAGGTCAAGGACTTCCAAGGCTAACATGAGACATGTACAGAATTTGGCTTCTAGATTTTGAATTTCTCTTGACTGATTTCCAATAATAAACTTGAAAACCCCGCATAACAAGCATGAATTAATCCTTTGAGACTCTTCCTGGATGCCCAGCAGTTTTTGATGTGCTTCAACATTTCTTTGAAACCCTCTCATGTTCATGTTCAGGGTGAAGGGAATTCCAATGTCTGAATGGAAACTCAATTCCCTTTCCTACCTGGACTGCAGTATTTACTCAGCTCAAATATTTTCACTCCCAAGGAGATCAAGATTTTAAAAATTCATCCTTTTAATGTGTACCACTATATTAATAGCATATTATTTCTACCATTCAATGTCTTCCTAATGCATATTTCCTGAAGCCCTTAGCTTTCTTCATTTTAGTAACAGGTTCTGCAACAGGAAGTCCTTATTTAGATACAATGTTTCTCCTTGACTTTGAACCAGCTGCTCAGTCTTAGGTACTGGATTTACCCAAGCACAAATTTCTCCCTTTTGAATTAAGCTATTCCCAATATGGTATATTAGGTTTTTCAACTTGAAGAATTGTCAAAGCTCTTACTGTCCCGAAATAGTTATGACTAGTAATGACCTGGATCAATCCTACAATCATGAGAACTAAGCAATTAGAGTTCCATAAAATCAAAATTGAGTCAATAGACATCTCTGAAATGTTGTTTTCAAAGTGGGATTCAGTTGTTACTGTTTTCAAATAATTCCTCTTAAACTTTAAAATGTAAGCATTGCTCATGCACAGAATTCTTTCTCAAGAAATGAGGAGAAATTCTGAATTCTTTCATTGACATTGGTTTTGACTTACTTGTGGAGTATAAACCTCATAACTTGGATCAATCCAGCATGCTCCTACAGCACAGAGAAAGTCACTTATTCTTAGGATGTGTGTGTGTGTGTGTGTGTGTTTGTGTGTGTATGTTCTTGTTTGTATGTTTTGTGTGTGTGTGTGTGTGTGTGTGTGTGTGTGTGTGTGTGTGTGGGAGTGTGTGTATCTAGGTCATTTTACGGTAACACATGCTACATGTTGGAGAAGCACACTTCTTCAAAGATACCATGGCCTCCTTTGTTTTATATGACTTTTAGCATATCTAACACTTCAAATTGCACCATTTAGTTATATCTTTGGGTCACAGATTAAACTCATAATATCCTCCAATCTCCATAGGAATCCAGAGCTCAACGATAAATAATTTTTGGAGTCGTTAGGTTCAAATTTTGTCTTAAAATTCATTAAGTATTTATTGTTCTTTAAACGCAAATTTTGCTGGTATTTTCGACATTTGAGTTTCATGGCCAGAAATCATCAGCTAAATGCATTCCCTCTATTCTTGGCAAGTTCAGGCTATGCTTCTTGAATGTCATGTTTGCTGTGACTACCTTGTTATACAGTCTTATGTTATGCAAGTGAGTTCTAATATAGTTTTCTTAAAACTCAGTGGTTTTGATCAGAATCTGTAAAGTGGGGAATCAATCACTTTTTTTCTAAACGTAGGTTTCAAACTGCCCCTGGATACTTTTTGAATAGTATCTTGTATATATGAATGAACTTTTTAGGTGGTTTTTTGTTATCTATTAACAGTCTACATGCCATAGCATCAGATTATTTTAAGTTTCAATGTGAAGTGAATTCTTGTCCC